>NW_024056225.1:0-244980 GCF_013401445.1 Tripterygium wilfordii | reverse complement strand
CATGGAATTGCTCAACTCTCTCCATAGAGGAGCTTTTCACGTTTTTGTGCAATTTGAGACATAACTTGGTCTATTCGCTCTTTACCTTACGAAACGTGGCACGAAGGCTCAACTAGCAAGTTAGACTTTTAAGAGCACTAAATAGAGTACAACGGTCCACATTGATGCTTTGGAATTGCTCAACTCTCTCCATAGAGGAGCTTTTCACGTTTTGTGCAATTTGAGACATAACTTGGTCTATTCGCTCTTTACCTTACGAAACGTGGCACGAAGGCTCAACTAGCAAGTTAGACTTTAAGACACTAAATAGAGTACAACGGTCCACATTGATGCTTTGGAATTGCTCAACTCTCTCCATAGAGGAGCTTTTCACGTTTTTGTGCAATTTGAGACATAACTTGGTCTATTCGCTCTTTACCTTACGAAACGTGGCACGAAGGCTCAACTAGCAAGTTAGACTTTAAGAGCACTAAATAGAGTACAACGGTCCACATTGATGCTTTGGAATTGCTCAACTCTCTCCATAGAGGAGCTTTTCACGTTTTGTGCAATTTGAGACATAACTTGGTCTATTCGTCTTTACCTTACGAAACGTGGCACGAAGGCTCAACTAGCAAGTTAGACTTTTAAGAGCACTAAATAGAGTACAACGGTCCACATTGATGCTTTGGAATTGCTCAACTCTCTCCATAGAGGAGCTTTTCACGTTTTTGTGCAATTTGAGACATAACTTGGTCTATTCGCCTCTTTACCTTACGAAACGTGGCACGAAGGCTCAACTAGCAAGTTAGACTTTTAAGAGCACTAAATAGAGTACAACGGTCCACATTGATGCTTTGGAATTGCTCAACTCTCTCCATAGAGGAGCTTTTCACGTTTTTGTGCAATTTGAGACATAACTTGGTCTATTCGCTCTTTACCTTACGAAACGTGGCACGAAGGCTCAACTAGCAAGTTAGACTTTAAGAGCACTAAATAGAGAGTACAACGGTCCACATTGATGCTTTGGAATTGCTCAACTCTCTCCATAGAGGAGCTTTTCACGTTTTTGAGCAATTTGAGACATAACTTGGTCTATTCGCCTCTTTACCTTACGAAACGTGGCACGAAGGCTCAACTAGCAAGTTAGACTTTAAGAGCACTAAATAGAGTACAACGGTCCACATTGATGCTTTGGAATTGCTCAACTCTCTCCATAGAGGAGCTTTTCACGTTTTTGTGCAATTTGAGACATAACTTGGTCTATTCGCTCTTTACCTTACGAAACGTGGCACGAAGGCTCAACTAGCAAGTTAGACTTTAAGGCACTAAATAGAGTACAACGGTCCACATTGATGCTTTGGAATTGCTCAACTCTCTCCATAGAGGAGCTTTTCACGTTTTTGTGCAATTTGAGACATAACTTGGTCTATTCGCTCTTTACCTTACGAAACGTGGCACGAAGGCTCAACTAGCAAGTTAGACTTTTAAGAGCACTAAATAGAGTACAACGGTCCACATTGATGCTTTGGAATTGCTCAACTCTCTCCATAGAGGAGCTTTTCACGTTTTTGTGCAATTTGAGACATAACTTGGTCTATTCGCTCTTTACCTTACGAAACGTGGCACGAAGGCTCAACTAGCAAGTTAGACTTTTAAGAGCACTAAATAGAGTACAACGGTCCACATTGATGCTTTGGAATTGCTCAACTCTCTCCATAGAGGAGCTTTTCACGTTTTTGTGCAATTTGAGACATAACTTGGTCTATTCGCTCTTTACCTTACGAAACGTGGCACGAAGGCTCAACTAGCAAGTTAGACTTTTAAGAGCACTAAATAGAGTACAACGGTCCACATTGATGCTTTGGAATTGCTCAACTCTCTCCATAGAGGAGCTTTTCACGTTTTTGAGCAATTTGAGACATAACTTGGTCTATTCGCCTCTTTACCTTACGAAACGTGGCACGAAGGCTCAACTAGCAAGTTAGACTTTTAAGAGCACTAAATAGAGTACAACGGTCCACATTGATGCTTTGGAATTGCTCAACTCTCTCCATAGAGGAGCTTTTCACGTTTTTGTGCAATTTGAGACATAACTTGGTCTATTCGCTCTTTACCTTACGAAACGTGGCACGAAGGCTCAACTAGCAAGTTAGACTTTAAGAGCACTAAATAGAGTACAACGGTCCACATTGATGCTTTGGAATTGCTCAACTCTCTCCATAGAGGAGCTTTTCACGTTTTTGAGCAATTTGAGACATAACTTGGTCTATTCGCCTCTTTACCTTACGAAACGTGGCACGAAGGCTCAACTAGCAAGTTAGACTTTAAGAGCACTAAATAGAGTACAACGGTCCACATTGATGCTTTGGAATTGCTCAACTCTCTCCATAGAGGAGCTTTTCACGTTTTTGTCAATTTGAGACATAACTTGGTCTATTCGCTCTTTACCTTACGAAACGTGGCACGAAGGCTCAACTAGCAAGTTAGACTTTTAAGAGCACTAAATAGAGTACAACGGTCCACATTGATGCTTTGGAATTGCTCAACTCTCTCCATAGAGGAGCTTTTCACGTTTTTGTGCAATTTGAGACATAACTTGGTCTATTCGCTCTTTACCTTACGAAACGTGGCACGAAGGCTCAACTAGCAAGTTAGACTTTAAACACTAAATAGAGTACAACGGTCCACATTGATGCTTTGGAATTGCTCAACTCTCTCCATAGAGGAGCTTTTCACGTTTTTGAGCAATTTGAGACATAACTTGGTCTATTCCTCTTTACCTTACGAAACGTGGCACGAAGGCTCAACTAGCAAGTTAGACTTTAAGAGCACTAAATAGAGTACAACGGTCCACATTGATGCTTTGGAATTGCTCAACTCTCTCCATAGAGGAGCTTTTCACGTTTTTGTGCAATTTGAGACATAACTTGGTCTATTCGCCTCTTTACCTTACGAAACGTGGCACGAAGGCTCAACTAGCAAGTTAGACTTTTAAGAGCACTAAATAGAGTACAACGGTCCACATTGATGCTTTGGAATTGCTCAACTCTCTCCATAGAGGAGCTTTTCACGTTTTTGAGCAATTTGAGACATAACTTGGTCTATTCGCTCTTTACCTTACGAAACGTGGCACGAAGGCTCAACTAGCAAGTTAGACTTTAAGAGCACTAAATAGAGTACAACGGTCCACATTGATGCTTTGGAATTGCTCAACTCTCTCCATAGAGGAGCTTTTCACGTTTTTGAGCAATTTGAGACATAACTTGGTCTATTCGCCTCTTTACCTTACGAAACGTGGCACGAAGGCTCAACTAGCAAGTTAGACTTTAAGAGCACTAAATAGAGTACAACGGTCCACATTGATGCTTTGGAATTGCTCAACTCTCTCCATAGAGGAGCTTTTCACGTTTTTGTGCAATTTGAGACATAACTTGGTCTATTCGCCTCTTTACCTTACGAAACGTGGCACGAAGGCTCAACTAGCAAGTTAGACTTTAAGAGCACTAAATAGAGTACAACGGTCCACATTGATGCTTTGGAATTGCTCAACTCTCTCCATAGAGGAGCTTTTCACGTTTTTGTGCAATTTGAGACATAACTTGGTCTATTCGCCTCTTTACCTTACGAAACGTGGCACGAAGGCTCAACTAGCAAGTTAGACTTTAAGAGCACTAAATAGAGTACAACGGTCCACATTGATGCTTTGGAATTGCTCAACTCTCTCCATAGAGGAGCTTTTCACGTTTTTGTGCAATTTGAGACATAACTTGGTCTATTCGCTCTTTACCTTACGAAACGTGGCACGAAGGCTCAACTAGCAAGTTAGACTTTTAAGAGCACTAAATAGAGTACAACGGTCCACATTGATGCTTTGGAATTGCTCAACTCTCTCCATAGAGGAGCTTTTCACGTTTTTGTGCAATTTGAGACATAACTTGGTCTATTCGCTCTTTACCTTACGAAACGTGGCACGAAGGCTCAACTAGCAAGTTAGACTTTTAAGAGCACTAAATAGAGTACAACGGTCCACATTGATGCTTTGGAATTGCTCAACTCTCTCCATAGAGGAGCTTTTCACGTTTTTGTGCAATTTGAGACATAACTTGGTCTATTCGGTCTTTACCTTACGAAACGTGGCACGAAGGCTCAACTAGCAAGTTAGACTTTTAAGAGCACTAAATAGAGTACAACGGTCCACATTGATGCTTTGGAATTGCTCAACTCTCTCCATAGAGGAGCTTTTCACGTTTTTGAGCAATTTGAGACATAACTTGGTCTATTCGCTCTTTACCTTACGAAACGTGGCACGAAGGCTCAACTAGCAAGTTAGACTTTTAAGAGCACTAAATAGAGTACAACGGTCCACATTGATGCTTTGGAATTGCTCAACTCTCTCCATAGAGGAGCTTTTCACGTTTTTGTCAATTTGAGACATAACTTGGTCTATTCGCTCTTTACCTTACGAAACGTGGCACGAAGGCTCAACTAGCAAGTTAGACTTTAAGAGCACTAAATAGAGTACAACGGTCCACATTGATGCTTTGGAATTGCTCAACTCTCTCCATAGAGGAGCTTTTCACGTTTTTGTGCAATTTGAGACATAACTTGGTCTATTCGCTCTTTACCTTACGAAACGTGGCACGAAGGCTCAACTAGCAAGTTAGACTTTTAAGAGCACTAAATAGAGTACAACGGTCCACATTGATGCTTTGGAATTGCTCAACTCTCTCCATAGAGGAGCTTTTCACGTTTTTGAGCAATTTGAGACATAACTTGGTCTATTCGCCTCTTTACCTTACGAAACGTGGCACGAAGGCTCAACTAGCAAGTTAGACTTTTAAGAGCACTAAATAGAGTACAACGGTCCACATTGATGCTTTGGAATTGCTCAACTCTCTCCATAGAGGAGCTTTTCACGTTTTGCAATTTGAGACATAACTTGGTCTATTCGCTCTTTACCTTACGAAACGTGGCACGAAGGCTCAACTAGCAAGTTAGACTTTAAGAGCACTAAATAGAGTACAACGGTCCACATTGATGCTTTGGAATTGCTCAACTCTCTCCATAGAGGAGCTTTTCACGTTTTTGTGCAATTTGAGACATAACTTGGTCTATTCGCTCTTTACCTTACGAAACGTGGCACGAAGGCTCAACTAGCAAGTTAGACTTTTAAGAGCACTAAATAGAGTACAACGGTCCACATTGATGCTTTGGAATTGCTCAACTCTCTCCATAGAGGAGCTTTTCACGTTTTTGTGCAATTTGAGACATAACTTGGTCTATTCGCCTTTACCTTACGAAACGTGGCACGAAGGCTCAACTAGCAAGTTAGACTTTTAAGAGCACTAAATAGAGTACAACGGTCCACATTGATGCTTTGGAATTGCTCAACTCTCTCCATAGAGGAGCTTTTCACGTTTTTGTGCAATTTGAGACATAACTTGGTCTATTCGCCTCTTTACCTTACGAAACGTGGCACGAAGGCTCAACTAGCAAGTTAGACTTTTAAGAGCACTAAATAGAGTACAGACGGTCCACATTGATGCTTTGGAATTGCTCAACTCTCTCCATAGAGGAGCTTTTCACGTTTTTGAGCAATTTGAGACATAACTTGGTCTATTCGCCTCTTTACCTTACGAAACGTGGCACGAAGGCTCAACTAGCAAGTTAGACTTTAAGAGCACTAAATAGAGTACAACGGTCCCACATTGATGCATTGGAATTGCTCAACTCTCTCCATAGAGGAGCTTTTCACGTTTTGAGCAATTTGAGACATAACTTGGTCTATTCGCCTCTTTACCTTACGAAACGATGGCACGAAGGCTCAACTAGCAAGTTAGACTTTTAAGAGCACTAAATAGAGTACACGGTCCACATGATGCATTTGGAATTGCTCAACTCTCTCCATAGAGGAGCTTTTCACGTTTTTGAGCAATTTGAGACATAACTTGTCTATTCGCTCTTTACCTTACGAAACGTAGGCACGAAGGCTCAACTAGCAAGTTAGACTTCTAAGAACACTAAATAGAGTACAACGGTCCACATTGATGCTTTGGAATTGCTCAACTCTCTCCATAGACGAGCTTTTCACGTTCTTGAGCAATTTGAGACATAACTTGGTCTATTCGCCTCTTTACCTTACGAAACGTGGCACGAAGGCTCAACTAGCAAGTTAGACTTTAAGAGCACTAAATAGAGTACAACGGTCCACATTGATGCTTGGAATTGCTCAAGCTCTCTCCATAGAGGAGCTTTTCACACGTTTTTGAGCATTTGAGACATAAACTTGGTCTATTCGCCGTCTTTACCTTACGAAACGTGGCACGAAGGCTCAACTAGCAAGTTAGACTTCTAAGAGCACTAAATAGAGTAGAACGGTCCACATTGATGCATTTGGAATTGCTCAACTCTCTCCATAGAGGAGCTTTTCCACGTTTTTGTGCAATTTGAGACATAACTTGGTCTATTCGCCTCTTTACCTTACGAAACAGTGGCACGAAGGCTCAACTAGCAAGTTAGACTTTTAAGAGCACTAAATAGAGTACAACGGTCCACATTGATGCATTGGAATTGCTCAACTCTCTCCATAGAGGAGCTTTTCACGTTTTTGTAGCAATTTGAGACATAACTTGGTCTATTCGCGTCTTTACCTTACGAAACGTGGCACGAAGGCTCAACTAGCAAGTTAGACTTCTAAGAACACTAAATAGAGTAAGAACGGTCCACATTGATGCTTTGGAATTGCTCAACTCTCTCCATAGAGGAGCTTTTCACGTTTTGAGCAATTTGAGACATAACTTGGTCTATTCGCCTCTTTACCTTACGAAACAGTGGCACGAAGGCTCAACTAGCAAGTTAGACTTCTAAGAAGCACTAAATAGAGTAAACGGTCCACAATTGATGCATTGGAATTGCTCAACTCTCTCCATAGAGGAGCTTTCACGTTTTTGAGCAATTTGAGACATAACTTGGTCTATTCGCCTCTTTACCTTACGAAACAGTGGCACGAAGGCTCAACTAGCAAGTTAGACTTTAAGACACTAAATAGAGTACGAACGGTCCACATTGATGCATTTGGAATTGCTCAACTCTCTCCATAGAGGAGCTTTTCACGTTTTTGTAGCAATTTGAGACATAACTTGGTCTATTCGCCTCTTTACCTTACGAAAACGTGGCACGAAGGCTCAACTAGCAAGTTAGACTTCTAAGAGCACTAAATAGAGTAGCAACGGTCCACATTGATGCATTTGGAATTGCTCAACTCTCTCCATAGAGGAGCTTTTCACGTTTTGATGCAATTTGAGACATAACTTGGTCTATTCGCCTCTTTACCTTACGAAACGTGGCACGAAGGCTCAACTAGCAAGTTAGACTTTTAAGAGCACTAAATAGAGTACAACGGTCCACATTGATGCTTTGAATTGCTCAAACTCTCTCCATAGAGGGAGCTTTTCACGTTTTGTGCAATTTGAGACATAACTTGGTCTATTCGCCTCTTTACCTTACGAAACGTGGCACGAAGGCTCAACTAGCAAGTTAGACTTTTAAGAGCACTAAATAGAGTACAACGGTCCACATTGATGCATTGGAATTGCTCAACTCTCTCCATAGAGGAGCTTTTCACGTTTTTGATGCAATTTGAGACATAACTTGGTCTATTCGCCTCTTACCTTACGAAACAGTGGCACGAAGGCTCAACTAGCAAGTTAGACTTTTAAGAAGCACTAAATAGAGTACAAACGGTCCACATTGATGCATTGGAATTGCTCAACTCTCTCCATAGAGGAGCTTTTCACGTTTTTGTAGCAATTTGAGACATAACTTGGTCTATTCGCCTCTTTACCTTACGAAACGTGGCACGAAGGCTCAACTAGCAAGTTAGACTTTTAAAGAGCACTAAATAGAGTACAACGGTCCACATTGATGCTTGGAATTGCTCAACTCTCTCCATAGAGGAGCTTTTCCACGTTTTTGAGCAATTTGAGACATAACTTGGTCTATTCGCCTCTTACCTTACGAAACGTGGCACGAAGGCTTCACTAGCAAGTTAGACTTCTAAGAACACTAAATAGAGTAGAACGGTCCACATTGATGCTTTGGAATTGCTCAACTCTCTCCATAGACGGAGCTTTTCACGTTCTTGAGCAATTTGAGACATAACTTGGTCTATTGCGCCTCTTTACCTTACGAAAACATGGCACGAAGGCTCAACTAGCAAGTTAGACTTTTAAGAGCACTAAATAGAGTACAGCGGTCCACATTGATGCATTGGAATTGCTCAACTCTCTCCATAGAGGAGCTTTTCACGTTTTTGATCAATTTGAGACATAACTTGGTCTATTCGCCTCTTTACCTTACGAAACAGTAGGCACGAAGGCTCAACTAGCAAGTTAGACTTCTAAGAGCACTAAATAGAGTACAACGGTCCACATTGATGCATTGGAATTGCTCAACTCTCTCCATAGAGAAGCTTTTCACGTTTTGAGCAATTTGAGACATAACTTGGTCTATTCGCCTCTTTACCTTACGAAACGTAGGCACGAAGGCTCAACTAGCAAGTTAGACTTCTTAAGAGCACTAAATAGAGTACAACGGTCCACATTGATGCATTGGAATTGCTCAAACTCTCTCCATAGAGGAAGCTTTTCACGTTTTTGATGCAATTTGAGACATAACTTGGTCTATTCGCGTCTTTACCTTACGAAACGATGGCACGAAGGCTCAACTAGCAAGTTAGACTTCTAAGAACACTAAATAGAGTAGAACGGTCCACATTGATGCTTTGGAATTGCTCAACTCTCTCCATAGAGGAGCTTTTCACGTTTTTGAGCAATTTGAGACATAACTTGGTCTATTCGCCTCTTTACCTTACGAAACATGGCACGAAGGCTCAACTAGCAAGTTAGACTTTTAAGAGCACTAAATAGAGTACAACGGTCCACATTGATGCATTGGAATTGCTCAACTCTCTCCATAGAGGAGCTTTTCACGTTTTGAGCAATTTGAGACATAACTTGGTCTATTCGCCTCTTTACCTTACGAAACAGTGCACGAAGGCTCAACTAGCAAGTTAGACTTTTAAGAGCACTAAATAGAGTAGCAACGGTCCACATTGATGCTTGGAATTGCTCAACTCTCTCCATAGAGGAGCTTTTCACGTTTTTGTGCAATTTGAGACATAACTTGGTCTATTCGCCGTCTTTACCTTACGAAACGTGGCACGAAGGCTCAACTAGCAAGTTAGACTTCTAAGAGCACTAAATAGAGTAGCAACGGTCCACATTGATGCTTTGGAATTGCTCAACTCTCTCCATAGAGGAGCTTTTCACGTTCTTGATGCAATTTGAGACATAACTTGGTCTATTCGCGTCTTTACCTTACGAAACATGGCACGATGGCTCAACTAGCAAGTTAGACTTTTAAGAGCACTAAATAGAGTACAGCGGTGCACATTGATGCATTGGGATTGCTCAATTCTCTCCATAGAGGAGCTTTTCATGTTTTTGTCCAATTTGAGACATAACTTGGTCTATTCGCCTCTTTACCTTACGAAACATGGCACGAAGGCTCAACTAGCAAGTTAGACTTTTAAGAGCACTAAATAGAGTAGAATGGTCCACATTGATGCATTGGAATTGCTCAACTCTCTCCATAGAGGAGCTTTTCACGTTTTTGAGCAAATTGAGACATAACTTGGTCTATTCGCCTCTTTACCTTACGAAACGTAGCACGAAGGCTCAACTAGCAAGTTAGACTTTTAAGAGCACTAAATAGAGTACGAACGGTCCACATTGATGCATTGGAATTGCTCAACTCTCTCCATAGAGGAGCTTTTCACGTTTTGAGCAATTTGAGACATAACTTGGTCTATTCGCCTCTTTACCTTACGAAACATGGCACGAAGGCTCAACTAGCAAGTTAGACTTTTAAGAGCACTAAATAGAGTACAGCGGTCCACAATTGATGCATTGGAATTGCTCAACTCTCTCCATAGAGGAGCTTTTTCACGTTTCTTGGTCCAATTTGAGACATAACTTGGTCTATTCGCCTCTTTACCTTACGAAACAATGGCACGAAGGCTCAACTAGCAAGTTAGACTTTTAAGAGCACTAAATAGAGTGCAACGGTCCACATTGATGCTTTGGAATTGCTCAACTCTCTCCATAGAGGGAGCTTTTCACGTTTTTTGTGCAATTTGAGACATAACTTGGTCTATTCGCGTCTTTACCTTACGAAACGTGGCACGAAGGCTCAACTAGCAAGTTAGACTTCTAAGAACACTAAATAGAGTATAACGGTCCACATTGATGCTTGGAATTGCTCAACTCTCTCCATAGAGGAGCTTTTCACGTTTTTGAGCAATTTGAGACATAACTTGGGTCTATTCGCCTCTTTACCTTACGAAACGTGGCACGAAGGCTCAACTAGCAAGTTAGACTTTTAAGAGCACTAAATAGAGTACAACGGTCCACATTGATGCATTGGAATTGCTCAACTCTCTCCATAGAGAAGCTTTTCACGTTTTTGAGCAATTTGAGACATAACTTGGTGTATTCGCGTCTTTACCTTACGAAACGTGGCACGAAGGCTCAACTAGCAAGTTAGACTTCTAAGAACACTAAATAGAGTAGCAACGGTCCACATTGATGCTTTGGAATTGCTCAACTCTCTCCATAGAGGAGCTTTTCACGTTCTTGAGCAATTTGAGACATAACTTGGTCTATTCGCCTCTTTACCTTACGAAACATGGCACGAAGGCTCAACTAGCAAGTTAGACTTTTAAGAGCACTAAATAGAGTACAGCGGTCCACAATTGATGCATTGGAATTGCTCAACTCTCTCCATAGAGGAGCTTTTCACGTTTTTGTCAATTTGAGACATAACTTGGTCTATTCGCCTCTTTACCTTACGAAACAGTGCACGAAGGCTCAACTAGCAAGTTAGACTTTTAAGAGCACTAAATAGAGTAGCAACGGTCCACATTGATGCTTTGGAATTGCTCAACTCTCTCCATAGGGGAGCTTTTCACGTTTTTGTGCAATTTGAGACATAACTTGGTCTATTCGCGTCTTTACCTTACGAAACGTGGCACGAAGGCTCAACTAGCAAGTTAGACTTCTAAGAACACTAAATAGAGTACAACGGTCCACATTGATGCTTTGGAATTGCTCAACTCTCTCCATAGAGGAGCTTTTCACGTTTTTGAGCAATTTGAGACATAACTTGGTCTATTCGCCTCTTTACCTTACGAAACGTGGCACGAAGGCTCAACTAGCAAGTTAGACTTTTAAGAGCACTAAATAGAGTACAACGGTCCACATTGATGCATTGGAATTGCTCAACTCTCTCCATAGAGAAGCTTTTCACGTTTTTGAGCAATTTGAGACATAACTTGGTGTATTCGCGTCTTTACCTTACGAAACGTGGCACGAAGGCTCAACTAGCAAGTTAGACTTTTAAGAGCACTAAATAGAGTACAACGGTCCACATTGATGCATTGGAATTGCTCAACTCTCTCCATAGAGAAGCTTTTCACGTTTTTGATCAATTTGAGACATAACTTGGTGTATTCGCGTCTTTACCTTACGAAACGTGGCACGAAGGCTCAACTAGCAAGTTAGACTTTTAAGAGCACTAAATAGAGTACAACGGTCCACATTGATGCATTGGAATTGCTCAACTCTCTCCATAGAGAAGCTTTTCACGTTTTTGAGCAATTTGAGACATAACTTGGTCTATTCGCCTCTTTACCTTACGAAACGTAGCACGAAGGCTCAACTAGCAAGTTAGACTTCTAAGAACACTAAATAGAGTAGAACGGTCCACATTGATGCTTTGGAATTGCTCAACCCTCTCCATAGAGGAGCTTTTCACGTTCTTGAGCAATTTGAGACATAACTTGGTCTATGCGCCTCTTTACCTTACGAAACATGGCACGAAGGCTCAACTAGCAAGTTAGACTTTTAAGAGCACTAAATAGAGTACAGCGGTCCACAATGATGCATTGGAATTGCTCAACTCTCTCCATAGAGGAGCTTTTCACGTTTTTGTCCAATTTGAGACATAACTTGGTCTATTCGCCTCTTTACCTTACGAAACAAGGCACGAAGGCTCAACTAGCAAGTTAGACTTTTAAGAGCACTAAATAGAGTACAACGGTCCACATTGATGCATTGGAATTGCTCAACTCTCTCCATAGAGAAGCTTTTCACGTTTTTGAGCAATTTGAGACATAACTTGGTCTATTCGCCTCTTTACCTTACGAAACGTAGCACGAAGGCTCAACTAGCAAGTTAGACTTCTAAGAACACTAAATAGAGTAGAACGGTCCACATTGATGCTTTGGAATTGCTCAACTCTCTCCATAGAGGAGCTTTTCACGTTTTTGAGCAATTTGAGACATAACTTGGTCTATTCGCCTCTTTACCATACGAAACGTGGCACGAAGGCTCAACTAGCAAGTTAGACTTCTAAGAACACTAAATAGAGTAGAACGGTCCACATTGATGCTTTGGAATTGCTCAACTCTCTCCATAGACGAGCTTTTCTCGTTCTTGAGCAATTTGAGACATAACTTGCTCTATTCGCCTCTTTACCTTACGAAACATGGCACGAAGGCTCAACTAGCAAGTTAGACTTTTAAGAGCACTAAATAGAGTACAACGGTCCACATTGATGCATTGGAATTGCTCAACTCTCTCCATAGAGGAGATTTTCACGTTTTTGTGCAATTTGAGACATAACTTGGTCTATTCGCCTCTTTACCTTACGAAACGTGGCACGAAGGCTCAACTAGCAAGTTAGACTTTTAAGAGCACTAAATAGAGTACAACGGTCCACATTGATGCTTTCGAATTGCTCAACTCTCTCCATAGGGGAGCTTTTCACGTTTTTGTGCAATTTGAGACATAACTTTGTCTATTCGCGTCTTTACCTTACGAAACGTGGCACGAAGGCTCAACTAGCAAGTTAGACTTTTAAGAGCACTAAATAGAGTACAACGGTCCACATTGATGCATTGGAATTGCTCAACTCTCTCCATAGAGGAGCTTTTCACGTTTTTGTGCAATTTGAGACATAACTTGGTCTATTCGCCTCTTTACCTTACGAAAAGTGGCACGAAGGCTCAACTAGCAAGTTAGACTTTTAAGAGCACTAAATAGAGTACAACGGTCCACATTGATGCTTTCGAATTGCTCAACTCTCTCCATAGGGGAGCTTTTCACGTTTTTGTGCAATTTGAGACATAACTTGGTGTATTCGCGTCTTTACCTTACGAAACGTGGCACGAAGGCTCAACTAGCAAGTTAGACTTCTAAGAACACTAAATAGAGTAGAACGGTCCACATTGATGCTTTGGAATTGCTCAACCCTCTCCATAGAGGAGCTTTTCACGTTCTTGAGCAATTTGAGACATAACTTGGTCTATGCGCCTCTTTACCTTACGAAACATGGCACGAAGGCTCAACTAGCAAGTTAGACATTTAAGAGCACTAAATAGAGTACAGCGGTCCACAATGATGCATTGGAATTGCTCAACTCTCTCCATAGAGGAGCTTTTCACGTTTTTGTCCAATTTGAGACATAACTTGGTCTATTCGCCTCTTTACCTTACGAAACAAGGCACGAAGGCTCAACTAGCAAGTTAGACTTTTAAGAGCACTAAATAGAGTACAACGGTCCACATTGATGCATTGGAATTGCTCAACTCTCTCCATAGAGAAGCTTTTCACGTTTTTGAGCAATTTGAGACATAACTTGGTCTATTCGCCTCTTTACCTTACGAAACGTAGCACGAAGGCTCAACTAGCAAGTTAGACTTCTAAGAACACTAAATAGAGTAGAACGGTCCACATTGATGCTTTGGAATTGCTCAACCCTCTCCATAGAGGAGCTTTTCACGTTTTTGTGCAATTTGAGACATAACTTGGTGTATTCGCGTCTTTACCTTACGAAACGTGGCACGAAGGCTCAACTAGCAAGTTAGACTTCTAAGAACACTAAATAGAGTAGAACGGTCCACATTGATGCTTTGGAATTGCTCAACCCTCTCCATAGAGGAGCTTTTCACGTTCTTGAGCAATTTGAGACATAACTTGGTCTATGCGCCTCTTTACCTTACGAAACATGGCACGAAGGCTCAACTAGCAAGTTAGACATTTAAGAGCACTAAATAGAGTACAGCGGTCCACAATGATGCATTGGAATTGCTCAACTCTCTCCATAGAGGAGCTTTTCACGTTTTTGTCCAATTTGAGACATAACTTGGTCTATTCGCCTCTTTACCTTACGAAACAAGGCACGAAGGCTCAACTAGCAAGTTAGACTTTTAAGAGCACTAAATAGAGTACAACGGTCCACATTGATGCATTGGAATTGCTCAACTCTCTCCATAGAGAAGCTTTTCACGTTTTTGAGCAATTTGAGACATAACTTGGTCTATTCGCCTCTTTACCTTACGAAACGTAGCACGAAGGCTCAACTAGCAAGTTAGACTTCTAAGAACACTAAATAGAGTAGAACGGTCCACATTGATGCTTTGGAATTGCTCAACCCTCTCCATAGAGGAGCTTTTCACGTTCTTGAGCAATTTGAGACATAACTTGGTCTATGCGCCTCTTTACCTTACGAAACATGGCACGAAGGCTCAACTAGCAAGTTAGACTTTTAAGAGCACTAAATAGAGTACAGCGGTCCACAATGATGCATTGGAATTGCTCAACTCTCTCCATAGAGGAGCTTTTCACGTTTTTGTCCAATTTGAGACATAACTTGGTCTATTCGCCTCTTTACCTTACGAAACAAGGCACGAAGGCTCAACTAGCAAGTTAGACTTTTAAGAGCACTAAATAGAGTGCAACGGTCCACATTGATGCTTTGGAATTGCTCAACTCTCTCCATAGGGGAGCTTTTCACGTTTTTGTGCAATTTGAGACATAACTTGGTCTATTCGCGTCTTTACCTTACGAAACGTGGCACGAAGGCTCAACTAGCAAGTTAGACTTCTAAGAACACAAAATAGAGTATAACGGTCCACATTGATGCTTTGGAATTGCTCAACTCTCTCCATAGAGGAGCTTTTCACGTTTTTGAGCAATTTGAGACATAACTTGGTCTATTCGCCTCTTTTCCTTACGAAACGTGGCACGAAGGCTCAACTAGCAAGTTAGACTTTTAAGAGCACTAAATAGAGTACAACGGTCCACATTGATGCATTGGAATTGCTCAACTCTCTCCATAGAGAAGCTTTTCACGTTTTTGAGCAATTTGAGACATAACTTGGTGTATTCGCGTCTTTACCTTACGAAACGTGGCACGAAGGCTCAACTAGCAAGTTAGACTTCTAAGAACACTAAATAGAGTAGAACGGTCCACATTGATGCTTTGGAATTGCTCAACCCTCTCCATAGAGGAGCTTTTCACGTTCTTGAGCAATTTGAGACATAACTTGGTCTATGCGCCTCTTTACCTTACGAAACATGGCACGAAGGCTCAACTAGCAAGTTAGACTTTTAAGAGCACTAAATAGAGTACAGCGGTCCACAATGATGCATTGGAATTGCTCAACTCTCTCCATAGAGGAGCTTTTCACGTTTTTGTCCAATTTGAGACATAACTTGGTCTATTCGCCTCTTTACCTTACGAAACAAGGCACGAAGGCTCAACTAGCAAGTTAGACTTTTAAGAGCACTAAATAGAGTACAACGGTCCACATTGATGCATTGGAATTGCTCAACTCTCTCCATAGAGAAGCTTTTCACGTTTTTGAGCAATTTGAGACATAACTTGGTCTATTCGCCTCTTTACCTTACGAAACGTAGCACGAAGGCTCAACTAGCAAGTTAGACTTCTAAGAACACTAAATAGAGTAGAACGGTCCACATTGATGCTTTGGAATTGCTCAACCCTCTCCATAGAGGAGCTTTTCACGTTCTTGAGCAATTTGAGACATAACTTGGTCTATGCGCCTCTTTACCTTACGAAACATGGCACGAAGGCTCAACTAGCAAGTTAGACTTTTAAGAGCACTAAATAGAGTACAGCGGTCCACAATGATGCATTGGAATTGCTCAACTCTCTCCATAGAGGAGCTTTTCACGTTTTTGTCCAATTTGAGACATAACTTGGTCTATTCGCCTCTTTACCTTACGAAACAAGGCACGAAGGCTCAACTAGCAAGTTAGACTTTTAAGAGCACTAAATAGAGTGCAACGGTCCACATTGATGCTTTGGAATTGCTCAACTCTCTCCATAGGGGAGCTTTTCACGTTTTTGTGCAATTTGAGACATAACTTGGTCTATTCGCGTCTTTACCTTACGAAACGTGGCACGAAGGCTCAACTAGCAAGTTAGACTTCTAAGAACACAAAATAGAGTATAACGGTCCACATTGATGCTTTGGAATTGCTCAACTCTCTCCATAGAGGAGCTTTTCACGTTTTTGAGCAATTTGAGACATAACTTGGTCTATTCGCCTCTTTTCCTTACGAAACGTGGCACGAAGGCTCAACTAGCAAGTTAGACTTTTAAGAGCACTAAATAGAGTACAACGGTCCACATTGATGCATTGGAATTGCTCAACTCTCTCCATAGAGAAGCTTTTCACGTTTTTGAGCAATTTGAGACATAACTTGGTGTATTCGCGTCTTTACCTTACGAAACGTGGCACGAAGGCTCAACTAGCAAGTTAGACTTCTAAGAACACTAAATAGAGTAGAACGGTCCACATTGATGCTTTGGAATTGCTCAACCCTCTCCATAGAGGAGCTTTTCACGTTCTTGAGCAATTTGAGACATAACTTGGTCTATGCGCCTCTTTACCTTACGAAACATGGCACGAAGGCTCAACTAGCAAGTTAGACTTTTAAGAGCACTAAATAGAGTACAGCGGTCCACAATGATGCATTGGAATTGCTCAACTCTCTCCATAGAGGAGCTTTTCACGTTTTTGTCCAATTTGAGACATAACTTGGTCTATTCGCCTCTTTACCTTACGAAACAAGGCACGAAGGCTCAACTAGCAAGTTAGACTTTTAAGAGCACTAAATAGAGTACAACGGTCCACATTGATGCATTGGAATTGCTCAACTCTCTCCATAGAGAAGCTTTTCACGTTTTTGAGCAATTTGAGACATAACTTGGTCTATTCGCCTCTTTACCTTACGAAACGTAGCACGAAGGCTCAACTAGCAAGTTAGACTTCTAAGAACACTAAATAGAGTAGAACGGTCCACATTGATGCTTTGGAATTGCTCAACCCTCTCCATAGAGGAGCTTTTCACGTTCTTGAGCAATTTGAGACATAACTTGGTCTATGCGCCTCTTTACCTTACGAAACATGGCACGAAGGCTCAACTAGCAAGTTAGACTTTTAAGAGCACTAAATAGAGTACAGCGGTCCACAATGATGCATTGGAATTGCTCAACTCTCTCCATAGAGGAGCTTTTCACGTTTTTGTCCAATTTGAGACATAACTTGGTCTATTCGCCTCTTTACCTTACGAAACAAGGCACGAAGGCTCAACTAGCAAGTTAGACTTTTAAGAGCACTAAATAGAGTGCAACGGTCCACATTGATGCTTTGGAATTGCTCAACTCTCTCCATAGGGGAGCTTTTCACGTTTTTGTGCAATTTGAGACATAACTTGGTCTATTCGCGTCTTTACCTTACGAAACGTGGCACGAAGGCTCAACTAGCAAGTTAGACTTCTAAGAACACAAAATAGAGTATAACGGTCCACATTGATGCTTTGGAATTGCTCAACTCTCTCCATAGAGGAGCTTTTCACGTTTTTGAGCAATTTGAGACATAACTTGGTCTATTCGCCTCTTTTACCTTACGAAACGTGGCACGAAGGCTCAACTAGCAAGTTAGACTTTTAAGAGCACTAAATAGAGTACAACGGTCCACATTGATGCATTGGAATTGCTCAACTCTCTCCATAGAGAAGCTTTTCACGTTTTTGAGCAATTTGAGACATAACTTGGTGTATTCGCGTCTTTACCTTACGAAACGTGGCACGAAGGCTCAACTAGCAAGTTAGACTTCTAAGAACACTAAATAGAGTAGAACGGTCCACATTGATGCTTTGGAATTGCTCAACCCTCTCCATAGAGGAGCTTTTCACGTTCTTGAGCAATTTGAGACATAACTTGGTCTATGCGCCTCTTTACCTTACGAAACATGGCACGAAGGCTCAACTAGCAAGTTAGACTTTTAAGAGCACTAAATAGAGTACAGCGGTCCACAATGATGCATTGGAATTGCTCAACTCTCTCCATAGAGGAGCTTTTCACGTTTTTGTCCAATTTGAGACATAACTTGGTCTATTCGCCTCTTTACCTTACGAAACAAGGCACGAAGGCTCAACTAGCAAGTTAGACTTTTAAGAGCACTAAATAGAGTACAACGGTCCACATTGATGCATTGGAATTGCTCAACTCTCTCCATAGAGAAGCTTTTCACGTTTTTGAGCAATTTGAGACATAACTTGGTCTATTCGCCTCTTTACCTTACGAAACGTAGCACGAAGGCTCAACTAGCAAGTTAGACTTCTAAGAACACTAAATAGAGTAGAACGGTCCACATTGATGCTTTGGAATTGCTCAACCCTCTCCATAGAGGAGCTTTTCACGTTCTTGAGCAATTTGAGACATAACTTGGTCTATGCGCCTCTTTACCTTACGAAACATGGCACGAAGGCTCAACTAGCAAGTTTGACTTTTAAGAGCACTAAATAGAGTACAGCGGTCCACAATGATGCATTGGAATTGCTCAACTCTCTCCATAGAGGAGCTTTTCACGTTTTTGTCCAATTTGAGACATAACTTGGTCTATTCGCCTCTTTACCTTACGAAACAAGGCACGAAGGCTCAACTAGCAAGTTAGACTTTTAAGAGCACTAAATAGAGTGCAACGGTCCACATTGATGCTTTGGAATTGCTCAACTCTCTCCATAGGGGAGCTTTTCACGTTTTTGTGCAATTTGAGACATAACTTGGTCTATTCGCGTCTTTACCTTACGAAACGTGGCACGAAGGCTCAACTAGCAAGTTAGACTTCTAAGAACACAAAATAGAGTATAACGGTCCACATTGATGCTTTGGAATTGCTCAACTCTCTCCATAGAGGAGCTTTTCACGTTTTTGAGCAATTTGAGACATAACTTGGTCTATTCGCCTCTTTACCTTACGAAACGTGGCACGAAGGCTCAACTAGCAAGTTAGACTTTTAAGAGCACTAAATAGAGTACAACGGTCCACATTGATGCATTGGAATTGCTCAACTCTCTCCATAGAGAAGCTTTTCACGTTTTTGAGCAATTTGAGACATAACTTGGTGTATTCGCGTCTTTACCTTACGAAACGTGGCACGAAGGCTCAACTAGCAAGTTAGACTTCTAAGAACACTAAATAGAGTAGAACGGTCCACATTGATGCTTTGGAATTGCTCAACCCTCTCCATAGAGGAGCTTTTCACGTTCTTGAGCAATTTGAGACATAACTTGGTCTATGCGCCTCTTTACCTTACGAAACATGGCACGAAGGCTCAACTAGCAAGTTAGACTTTTAAGAGCACTAAATAGAGTACAGCGGTCCACAATGATGCATTGGAATTGCTCAACTCTCTCCATAGAGGAGCTTTTCACGTTTTTGTCCAATTTGAGACATAACTTGGTCTATTCGCCTCTTTACCTTACGAAACAAGGCACGAAGGCTCAACTAGCAAGTTAGACTTTTAAGAGCACTAAATAGAGTACAACGGTCCACATTGATGCATTGGAATTGCTCAACTCTCTCCATAGAGAAGCTTTTCACGTTTTTGAGCAATTTGAGACATAACTTGGTCTATTCGCCTCTTTACCTTACGAAACGTAGCACGAAGGCTCAACTAGCAAGTTAGACTTCTAAGAACACTAAATAGAGTAGAACGGTCCACATTGATGCTTTGGAATTGCTCAACCCTCTCCATAGAGGAGCTTTTCACGTTCTTGAGCAATTTGAGACATAACTTGGTCTATGCGCCTCTTTACCTTACGAAACATGGCACGAAGGCTCAACTAGCAAGTTAGACTTTTAAGAGCACTAAATAGAGTACAGCGGTCCACAATGATGCATTGGAATTGCTCAACTCTCTCCATAGAGGAGCTTTTCACGTTTTTGTCCAATTTGAGACATAACTTGGTCTATTCGCCTCTTTACCTTACGAAACAAGGCACGAAGGCTCAACTAGCAAGTTAGACTTTTAAGAGCACTAAATAGAGTGCAACGGTCCACATTGATGCTTTGGAATTGCTCAACTCTCTCCATAGGGGAGCTTTTCACGTTTTTGTGCAATTTGAGACATAACTTGGTCTATTCGCGTCTTTACCTTACGAAACGTGGCACGAAGGCTCAACTAGCAAGTTAGACTTCTAAGAACACAAAATAGAGTATAACGGTCCACATTGATGCTTTGGAATTGCTCAACTCTCTCCATAGAGGAGCTTTTCACGTTTTTGAGCAATTTGAGACATAACTTGGTCTATTCACCTCTTTACCTTACGAAACGTGGCACGAAGGCTCAACTAGCAAGTTAGACTTTTAAGAGCACTAAATAGAGTACAACGGTCCACATTGATGCATTGGAATTGCTCAACTCTCTCCATAGAGAAGCTTTTCACGTTTTTGAGCAATTTGAGACATAACTTGGTCTATTCGCGTCTTTACCTTACGAAACGTGGCACGAAGGCTCAACTAGCAAGTTAGACTTCTAAGAACACAAAATAGAGTATAACGGTCCACATTGATGCTTTGGAATTGCTCAACCCTCTCCATAGAGGAGCTTTTCACGTTCTTGAGCAATTTGAGACATAACTTGGTCTATGCGCCTCTTTACCTTACGAAACATGGCACGAAGGCTCAACTAGCAAGTTAGACTTTTAAGAGCACTAAATAGAGTACAGCGGTCCACAATGATGCATTGGAATTGCTCAACTCTCTCCATAGAGGAGCTTTTCACGTTTTTGTCCAATTTGAGACATAACTTGGTCTATTCGCCTCTTTACCTTACGAAACGTGGCACGAAGGCTCAACTAGCAAGTTAGACTTCTAAGAACACTAAATAGAGTAGAACGGTCCACATTGATGCTTTGGAATTGCTCAACTCTCTCCATAGAGGAGCTTTTCACGTTTTTGTACAATTTGAGACATAACTTGGTCTATTCGCGTCTTTACCTTACGAAACGTGGCCCGAAGGCTTAACTAGCAAGTTAGACTTCTAAGAACACTAAATAGAGTAGAACGGTCCACATTGATGCTTTGGAATTGCTCAACCCTCTCCATAGAGGAGCTTTTCACGTTCTTGAGCAATTTGAGACATAACTTGGTCTATGCGCCTCTTTACCTTACGAAACAAGGCACGAAGGCTCAACTAGCAAGTTAGACTTTTAAGAGCACTAAATAGAGTACAACGGTCCACATTGATGCTTTGGAATTGCTCAACTCTCTCCATAGGGGAGCTTTTCACGTTTTTGTGCAATTTGAGACATAGCTTGGTCTATTCGCGTCTTTACCTTACGAAACGTGGCACGAAGGCTCAACTAGCAAGTTAGACTTCTAAGAACACAAAATAGAGTATAACGGTCCACATTGATGCTTTGGAATTGCTCAACTCTCTCCATAGAGGAGCTTTTCACGTTTTTGAGCAATTTGAGACATAACTTGGTCTATTCGCCTCTTTACCTTACGAAACGTGGCACGAAGGCTCAACTAACAAGTTAGACTTTTAAGAGCACTAAATAGAGTACAACGGTCCACATTGATGCATTGGAATTGCTCAACTCTCTCCATAGAGGAGCTTTTCACGTTTTTGTGCAATTTGAGACATAACTTGGTCTATTCGCCTCTTTACCTTACGAAACGTGGCACGAAGGCTCAACTAGCAAGTTAGACTTCTAAGAACACTAAATAGAGTAGAACGGTCCACATTGATGCTTTGGAATTGCTCAACTCTCTCCATAGAGGAGCTTTTCACGTTTTTGTACAATTTGAGACATAACTTGGTCTATTCGCGTCTTTACCTTACGAAACGTGGCCCGAAGGCTTAACTAGCAAGTTAGACTTCTAAGAACACTAAATAGAGTAGAACGGTCCACATTGATGCTTTGGAATTGCTCAACTCTCTCCATAGAGGAGCTTTTCACGTTTTTGAGCAATTTGAGACATAACTTGGTCTATTCGCCTCTTTACCATACGAAACGTGGCACGAAGGCTCAACTAGCAAGTTAGACTTCTAAGAACACTAAATAGAGTAGAACGGTCCACATTGAAGCTTTGGAATTGCTCAACTCTCTCCATAGACGAGCTTTTCACGTTCTTGAGCAATTTGAGACATAACTTGCTCTATTCGCCTCTTTACCTTACGAAACATGGCACGAAGGCTCAACTAGCAAGTTAGACTTTTAAGAGCACTAAATAGAGTACAACGGTCCACATTGATGCATTGGAATTGCTCAACTCTCTCCATAGAGGAGATTTTCACGTTTTTGTGCAATTTGAGACATAACTTGGTCTATTCGCCTCTTTACCTTACGAAACGTGGCACGAAGGCTCAACTAGCAAGTTAGACTTTTAAGAGCACTAAATAGAGTACAACGGTCCACATTGATGCTTTCGAATTGCTCAACTCTCTCCATAGAGGAGCTTTTCACGTTTTTGTGCAATTTGAGACATAACTTGGTCTATTCGCCTCTTTACCTTACGAAACGTGGCACGAAGGCTCAACTAGCAAGTTAGACTTCTAAGAACACTAAATAGAGTAGAACGGTCCACATTGATGCTTTGGAATTGCTCAACTCTCTCCATAGAGGAGCTTTTCACGTTTTTGTACAATTTGAGACATAACTTGGTCTATTCGCGTCTTTACCTTACGAAACGTGGCCCGAAGGCTTAACTAGCAAGTTAGACTTCTAAGAACACTAAATAGAGTAGAACGGTCCACATTGATGCTTTGGAATTGCTCAACTCTCTCCATAGAGGAGCTTTTCACGTTTTTGAGCAATTTGAGACATAACTTGGTCTATTCGCCTCTTTACCATACGAAACGTGGCACGAAGGCTCAACTAGCAAGTTAGACTTCTAAGAACACTAAATAGAGTAGAACGGTCCACATTGAAGCTTTGGAATTGCTCAACTCTCTCCATAGACGAGCTTTTCACGTTCTTGAGCAATTTGAGACATAACTTGCTCTATTCGCCTCTTTACCTTACGAAACATGGCACGAAGGCTCAACTAGCAAGTTAGACTTTTAAGAGCACTAAATAGAGTACAACGGTCCACATTGATGCATTGGAATTGCTCAACTCTCTCCATAGAGGAGATTTTCACGTTTTTGTGCAATTTGAGACATAACTTGGTCTATTCGCCTCTTTACCTTACGAAACGTGGCACGAAGGCTCAACTAGCAAGTTAGACTTTTAAGAGCACTAAATAGAGTACAACGGTCCACATTGATGCTTTCGAATTGCTCAACTCTCTCCATAGGGGAGCTTTTCACGTTTTTGTGCAATTTGAGACATAACTTTGTCTATTCGCGTCTTTACCTTACGAAACGTGGCACGAAGGCTCAACTAGCAAGTTAGACTTTTAAGAGCACTAAATAGAGTACAACGGTCCACATTGATGCTTTGGAATTGCTCAACTCTCTCCATAGAGGAGCTTTTCCCGTTCTTGAGCAATTTGAGACATAACTTGGTCTATTCGCCTCTTTACCTTACGAAACGTGGCACGAAGGCTCAACTAGCAAGTTAGACTTCTAAGAACACTAAATAGAGTAGAATGGTCCACATTGATGCTTTGGAATTGCTAAACTCTCTCTATAGAGGAGCTTTTCATGTTCTTGAGCAATTTGAGACATAACTTGGTCTATTCGCCTCTTTACCTTACGAAACGTGGCACGAAGGCTCAACTAGCAAGTTAGACTTCTAAGAACATTAAATAGAGTACAACGGTCCACATTGATGCTTTGGAATTGCTCAACTCTCTCCATAGAGGAGCTTTTCGCGTTTTTGTGCAATTTGAGACATAACTTGGTCTATTCGCGTCTTTACCTTACGAAACGTGGCACGAAGGCTCAACTAGCAAGTTAGACTTCTACGAACACTAAATAGAGTAGAATGGTCCACATTGATGCTTTGGAATTGCTCAACTCTCTCCATAGAGGAGCTTTTCACGTTTTTGTGCAATTTGAGACATAACTTGGTCTATTCGCCTCTTTACCTTACGAAACGTGGCACGAAGGCTCAACTAGCAAGTTAGACTTTTAAGAGCACTAAATAGAGTACAACTGTCCACATTGATGCTTTGGAATTGCTCAACTCTCTCCATAGAGGAGCTTTTCACGTTTTTGAGCAATTTGAGACATAACTTGGTCTATTCGCCTCTTTACCTTACAAAACGTGGCACGAAGGCTCAACTAGCAAGTTAGACATCTAAGAACACTAAATAGAGTAGAACGGTCCACATTGATGCTTTGGAATTGCTCAACTCTCTCCATAGACGAGCTTTTCACGTTCTTGAGCAATTTGAGACATAACTTGGTTTATTCGCCTCTTTACCTTACGAAACATGGCACGAAGGCTCAACTAGCAAGTTCGACTTTTAAGAGCACTAAATAGAGTACAACGGTCCACATTGATGCATTGGAATTGCTCAACTCTCTCCATAGAGGAGCTTTTCACGTTTTTGAGCAATTTGAGACATAACTTGGTCTATTCGCCTCTTTACCTTACGACACGTAGCACGAAGGCTCAACTAGCAAGTTAGACTTCTAAGAACACTAAATAGAGTAGAACGGTCCACATTGATGCTTTGGAATTGCTCAACTCTCTCCATAGACGAGCTTTTCACGTTCTTGAGCAATTTGAGACATAACTTGGTCTATTCGCCTCTTTACCTTACGAAACATGGCACGAAGGCTCAACTAGCAAGTTTGACTTTTAAGAGCACTAAATAGAGTACAACGGTCCACATTGATGCATTGGAATTGCTCAACTCTCTCCATAGAGGAGGTTTTCACGTTTTTGAGCAATTTGAGACATAACTTGGTCTATTCGCCTCTTTACCTTACGAAACGTAGCACGAAGGCTCAACTAGCAAGTTAGACTTTTAAGAGCACTAAATAGAGTACAACGGTCCACATTGATGCATTGGAATTGCTCAACTCTCTCCATAGAGGAGCTTTTCACGTTTTTGAGCAATTTGAGACATAACTTGGTCTATTCGCCTCTTTACCTTACGAAACATGGCACGAAGGCTCAACTAGCAAGTTAAACTTTTAAGAGCACTAAATAGAGTACAACGGTCCACATTGATGCATTGGAATTGCTCAACTCTCTCCATAGAGGAGCTTTTCACGTTTTTGTCCAATTTGAGACATAACTTGGTCTATTCGCCTCTTTACCTTACGAAACATGGCACGAAGGCTCAACTAGCAAGTTAGACTTTTAAGAGCACTAAATAGAGTACAACGGTCCGCATTGATGCTTTGGAATTGCTTGTTGAATATATGTTTGAGTGATTACAACGGCATGTTTTGATTGAACTTTGATCTATTGATTGTATTGAGAAACCTAGGTGCATATGCCTACTTGATTAGTTTAGGAATTCAAGACTTATATTAAACTAGTTCAATTGTGCTTATTTGATGATTTGATTATTGAACTAACGTGGACTAATTGCAAGAAACCCTAAAAGGGTTTACATAGCATGTTTTGAGTATGATTTGTGTGTAGGGTGACCAAAACGTAAATTGGTCCTAATGTCATCCTTGACCAACATTAGTGAAGGCTTAATCAGTGTCAAACATGATTAAGAAAGTAAATTTCGTGGTCAACATAAGTCAAGTGTTGCCAAAGATGTCTTGGAGCTTAATTGGGATCAATTGAAGTAAAATTAACTTCCTAGTCAAAGTCAGAATCGACGGACGTGACGTGGCAGCTGACATGGCATTGTTGACATGGCATTGATGACATGGCAAAGAAGACAAGTTAACCATAGTTACATCTTAACTAGAAGACTTGGAGCCAAAAGAGAAGAGAAGGAAAAGTTAATTTGAAAGAAGGAGACAAGAGGTACAACAAGTCTTATGACAAGTTTTTCTCTTCACATGTGTGGGAAGCTTTATTTCAAAACCATTTCTCTTTCCCACCAAGACACTCCACATCCAATGGATCATATTCTCTCTACATCAAAATCACATTTTAATCCAATGGCCAAAGATTCAAGCTTTATTCTTATCTCTCCTACTTTACATCCTATGGCCAAAATTGAATCTTCACTTGATCCAAAGGCCATGATTTACTCCACCTAAGAGACAAACTTTTCTCAAGTCAATGGTTGTATCTTTCAAGATGCCTCTAAAGTCTATATCCATTCAAAAGCCATGATTTACTCCACCTAAAAGACAAACTTTTCTCAAGTCAATTGTTGTATCTTTCAAGGTGGCCTCCAAAGTCTATATCCATCCAAAAGCCATTATTTCTTCCTACCAAAAAAGACTTGTTGTAATCATTTTCACACTTCTCTAAGCCTTCTAACGTCTATAATGATCCAAGGGTCCATATCTTTCATATCAATCCAATGGCCCTCATTTCATGAGCTTACACTCCACAATTTTCTATAAAAACTAACTCTTTGTCTATGGTGCATACACTTGGCCGAAAATTACACTCTCTCTCTCTAGTGTTCTTCATCTTCTAAGCTTTCATTCTTTCACTCATTCATTCCTTGATTACATACTTGATTTTGAAGAGAGATCATACACACTAGCCAAGTAAAGCTTTATTGTTACTCTTGAGCCTTTCTTACTTGATTCTTATCATTTCCTCAAGAGCCATTTTCTTACTTGAACAATCTGATTTCCAGAACATAAATTGAGCCTAAACACTTCCATATCTAGCTACTAAAGAGCCAGCCTTTGAGCCTAAACTTATCTCATACCCGGTTATTTTTAGAGCCATTTTTGAGCTTGTATTTTGTTGATTAAGTTAGTGTGGTGAGCTACAAACCACACGGTGTGTAGAGTTTGGTGTGGTGAGCTATAAACCACACGGTGTGTAAAGTTTGGTGTTTGAGCTACAAAAACACTGGTTGTATGAGTTCCGCTTGACTCGGTTGAACAAGCTATAGTGGAGTGTTTGAAATTCCCAAGTGGGACTTGGGGAGTGGAGTAGGCTTGGGTTAAGCCGAACCACTATAAATCTCTTGCCTCTTTTACTTTCCAGCAATTTCAATTAGCATTGCATTCTCATATCATACATACTTGAAATTGATCATTTAGGTTGCTAGAGTCAAGCTTGTTCAATTAATTGTCAAATCTGATTTTGTGCCCTAATTACATTTGTTTTACAAGTGACATATACATACTTGATCATCTTGCTTGGTTCTTGATCTTAAAGTTATCTATCTTGCTTATATCAATTGTCCTTGACTTGCTTGAGCTTATTGGATTGCTTTGTGCTCAAATCTGCCATTAGGAGACCATACAATCATATTAAGATTTTATATGTGATTTGCTCGAATTGATTGTTCTACTTGATTTATATACATCTACACTAGTACTCAATTTGGTATTTAGCTTCCGCTTAGGGTGAAACAAAAAAAAGGTGACCTAGTCTAAAATTGACTAAGGACACAATTCACCCCCCCTCTTGTGGTGCCATCCGATCCAACATTGCTCAACTCTCTCCATAGGGGAGCTTTTCACGTTTTTGTGCAATTTGAGACATAACTTGGTCTATTCGCGTCTTTACCTTACGAAACGTGGCACGAAGGCTCAACTACCAAGTTAGACTTCTAAGAACACAAAATAGAGTAGAACGGTCCACATTGATGCTTTGGAATTGCTCAACTCTCTCCATAGAGGAGCTTTTCACGTTTTTGAGCAATTTGAGACATAACTTGGTCTATTCGCCTCTTTACCTTACGAAACGTGGCACGAAGGCTCAACTAGCAAGTTAGACTTTTAAGAGCACTAAATAGAGTACAACGGTCCACATTGATGCTTTGGAATTGCTCAACTCTCTCCATAGGGGAGCTTTTCACGTTTTTGTGCAATTTGAGACATAACTTGGTCTATTCGCGTCTTTACCTTACGAAACGTGGCACGAAGGCTCAACTAGCAAGTTAGACTTCTAAGAACACAAAATAGAGTATAACGGTCCACATTGATGCTTTGGAATTGCTCAACTCTCTCCATAGAGGAGCTTTTCACGTTTTTGAGCAATTTGAGACATAACTTGGTCTATTCGCCTCTTTACCTTACGAAACGTAGCACGAAGGCTCAACTAGCAAGTTAGACTTTTAAGAGCACTAAATAGAGTACAACGGTCCACATTGATGCATTGGAATTGCTCAACTCTCTCCATAGAGGAGCTTTTCACGTTTTTGAGCAATTTGAGACATAACTTGGTCTATTCGCGTCTTTATCTTACGAAACGTGGCACGAAGGCTCAACTACCAAGTTAGACTTCTAAGAACACAAAATAGAGTAGAACGGTCCACATTGATGCTTTGGAATTGCTCAACTCTCTCCATAGAGGAGCTTTTCACGTTTTTGAGCAATTTGAGACATAACTTGGTCTATTCGCCTCTTTACCTTACGAAACGTGGCACGAAGGCTCAACTAGCAAGTTAGACTTTTAAGAGCACTAAATAGAGTACAACGGTCCACATTGATGCATTGGAATTGCTCAACTCTCTCCATAGAGGAGCTTTTCACGTTTTTGTGCAATTTGAGACATAACTTGGTCTATCCGCCTCTTTACCTTACGAAACGTGGCACGAAGGCTCAACTAGCAAGTTAGACTTCTAAGAACACTAAATAGAGTAGAACGGTCCACATTGATGCTTTGGAATTGCTCAACTCTCTCCATAGAGGAGCTTTTCACGTTTTTGTGCAATTTGAGACATAAGTTGGTCTATTCGCGTCTTTACCTTACGAAACGTGGCACGAAGGCTTAACTAGCAAGTTAGACTTCTAAGAACACTAAATAGAGTAGAACGGTCCACATTGACGCTTTGGAATTGCTCAACTCTCTCCATAGAGGAGCTTTTCACGTTTTTGAGCAATTTGAGACATAACTTGGTCTATTCGCCTCTTTACCTTACGAAACGTGGCACGAAGGCTCAACTAGCAAGTTAGACTTCTAAGAACACTAAATAGAGTAGAACGGTCCACATTGATGCTTTGGAATTGCTCAACTCTCTCCATAGAGGAGCTTTTCACGTTCTTGAGCAATTTGAGACATAACTTGGTCTATTCGCCTCTTTACCTTACGAAACGTGGCACGAAGGCTCAACTAGCAAGTTAGACTTTTAAGAGCACTAAATAGAGTACAACGGTCCACATTGATGCTTTGGAATTGCTCAACTCTCTCCATAGAGGAGCTTTTCACGTTTTTGAGCAATTTTAGACATAACTTGGTCTATTCGCCTCTTTACCTTACGAAACGTGGCACGAAGGCTCAACTAGCAAGTTAGACTTCTAAGAACACTAAATAGAGTAGAACGGTCCACATTGATGCTTTGGAATTGCTCAACTCTCTCCATAGACGAGCTTTTCACGTTCTTGACCAATTTGAGACATAACTTGGTCTATTCGCCTCTTTACCTTACGAAACATGGCACGAAGGCTCAACTAGCAAGTTCGACTTCTAAGAACACTAAATAGAGTAGAATGGTCCACATTGATGCTTTGGAATTGCTAAACTCTCTCTATAGAGGAGCTTTTCACGTTCTTGAGCAATTTGAGACATAACTTGGTCTATTCGCCTCTTTACCTTACGAAACGTGGCACGAAGGCTCAACTAGCAAGTTAGACTTCTAAGAACACTAAATAGAGTAGAACGGTCCACATTGATGCTTTGGAATTGCTCAACTCTCTCCATAGAGGAGCTTTTCACGTTCTTGAGCAATTTGAGACATAACTTGGTCTATTCGCCTCTTTACCTTACGAAACGTGGCACGAAGGCTCAACTAGCAAGTTAGACTTTTAAGAGCACTAAATAGAGTACAACGGTCCACATTGATGCTTTGGAATTGCTCAACTCTCTCCATAGAGGAGCTTTTCACGTTTTTGAGCAATTTGAGACATAACTTGGTCTATTCGCCTCTTTACCTTACGAAACGTGGCACGAAGGCTCAACTAGCAAGTTAGACTTCTAAGAACACTAAATAGAGTAGAACGGTCCACATTGATGCTTTGGAATTGCTCAACTCTCTCCATAGACGAGCTTTTCACGTTCTTGAGCAATTTGAGACATAACTTGGTCTATTCGCGCTTTACCTTACGAAACATGGCACGAAGGCTCAACTAGCAAGTTAGACTTTTAAGAGCACTAAATAGAGTACAACAGTCCACATTGATGCATTGGAATTGGTCAACTCTCTCCATAGAGGAGCCTTTCACGTTTTTGAGCAATTTGAGACATAACTTGGTCTATTCCCCTCTTTACCTTACGAAACGTGGCACGAAGGCTCAACTAGCAAGTTAGACTTCTAAGAACACTAAATAGAGTAGAACGGTCCACATTGATGCTTTGGAATTGCTAAACTCTCTCCATAGAGGAGCTTTTCACGTTCTTGAGCAATTTGAGACATAACTTGGTCCATTCGCCTCTTTACCTTACGAAACATGGCACGAAGGCTCAACTAGCAAGTTAGACTTTTAAGAGCACTAAATAGAGTACAACGGTCCACATTGATGCATTGGAATTACTCAACTCTCTCCATAGAGGAGCTATTCACGTTTTTGTGCAATTTGAGACATAACTTGGTCTATTCGCGTCTTTAACTTATGAAACGTGGCACGAAGGCTCAACTAGCAAGTTAGACTTCTAAGAACACTAAATAGAGTAGAACGGTCCACATTGATGCTTTGGAATTGCTCAACTCTCTCCATAGAGGAGCGTTTCACGTTTTTGTGCAATTTGAGACATAACTTGGTATATTCGCGTCTTTACCTTAAGAAACATGGCACGAAGGCTCAACTAGCAAGTTAGACTTTTAAGAGCACTAAATAGAGTACAACGGTCCACATTGATGCTTTGGAATTGCTCAACTCTCTCCATAGAGGAGCTTTTCACGTTCTTGAGCAATTTGAGACATAACTTGGTCTATTCGCCTCTTTACCTTACGAAACGTGGCACGAAGGCTCAACTAGCTAGTTAGACTTCTAAGAACACTAAATAGAGTAGAATGGTCCACATTGATGCTTTGGAATTGCTAAACTCTCTCTATAGAGGAGCTTTTCACGTTCTTGAGCAATTTGAGACATAACTTGGTCTATTCGCCTCTTTACCTTACGAAACGTGGCACGAAGGCTCAACTAGCAAGTTAGGCTTCTAAGAACACTAAATAGAGTAGAACGGTCCACATTGATGCTTTGGAATTGCTCAACTCTCTCCATAGAGGAGCTTTTCACGTTCTTGAGCAATTTGAGACATAACTTGGTCTATTCGCCTCTTTACCTTACGAAACGTGGCACGAAGGCTCAACTAGCAAGTTAGACTTTAAAGAGCACTAAATAGAGTACAACGGTCCACATTGATGCTTTGGAAATGCTCAACTCTCTCCATAGAGGAGGTTTTCACGTTTTTGAGCAATTTGAGACATAACTTGGTCTATTCGCCTCTTTACCTTACGAAACGTGGCACGAAGGCTCAACTAGCAAGTTAGACTTCTAAGAACACTAAATAGAGTAGAACGGTCCACATTGATGCTTTGGAATTGCTCAACTCTCTCCATGGACGAGCTTTTCACGTTCTTGAGCAATTTGAGACATAACTTGGTCTATTCGCGCTTTACCTTACGAAACATGGCACGAAGGCTCAACTAGCAAGTTAGACTTTTAAGAGCACTAAATAGAGTACAACGGTCCACATTGATGCATTGGAATTGCTCAACTCTCTCCATAGAGGAGCTTTTCACGTTTTTGTGCAATTTGAGACATAACTTGGTCTATTCGCCTCTTTACCTTACGAAATGTGGCACGAAGGCTCAACTGGCAAGTTAGACTTTTAAGAGCACTAAATAGAGTACAACGGTCCACATTGATGCTTTGGAATTGCTCAACTCTCTCCATAGAGGAGCTTTTCACGTTTTTGAGCAATTTGAGACATAACTTGGTCTATTCGCCTCTTTACCTTACGAAACGTGGCACGAAGGCTCAACTAGCAAGTTAGACTTCTAAGAACACTAAATAGAGTAGACCGGTCCACATTGATGCTTTGGAATTGCTCAACTCTCTCCATAGAGGAGCTTTTCACGTTTTTGAGCAATTTGAGACATAACTTGGTCTATTAGCCTCTTTACCTTACGAAACATGGCACGAAGGCTCAACTAGCAAGTTAGACTTCTAAGAACATTAAATAGAGTACAAAGGTCCACATTGATGCTTTGGAATTGCTCAACTCTCTCCATAGAGGAGCTTTTCGCGTTTTTGTGCAATTTGAGACATAACTTGGTCTATTCGCGTCTTTACCTTACGAAACGTGGCACGAAGGCTCAACTAGCAAGTTAGACTTCTAAGAACACTAAATAGAGTAGAACGGTCCACATTGATGCTTTGGAATTGCTCAACTCTCTCCATAGAGGAGCTTTTCACGTTTTTGTGCAATTTGAGACATAACTTGGTCTATTCGCCTCTTTACCTTACAAAATGTGGCACGAAGGCTCAACTAGCAAGTTAGACTTTTAAGAGCACTAAATAGAGTACAACGGTCCACATTGATGCTTTGGAATTGCTCAACTCTCTCCATAGAGGAGCTTTTCACGTTCTTGAGCAATTTGAGACATAACTTGGTCTATTCGCCTCTTTACCTTACGAAACATGGCACGAAGGCTCAACTAGCAATTTAGACTTCTAAGAGCACTAAATAGAGTAGAACGGTCCACATTGATGCTTTGAAATTGCTCAACTCTCTCCATAGAGGAGCTTTTCACGTTTTTGTACAATTTGAGACATAACTTGGTCTATTCGCGTCTTTAACTTACGAAACGTGGCACGAAGGCTCAACTAGCAAGTTAGACTTTTAAGAACACTAAAAAGAGTAGAACGGTCCACATTGATGCTTTGGAATTGCTCAACTCTCTCCATAGACGAGCTTTTCACGTTCTTGAGCAATTTGAGACATAACTTGGTCTACTCGCCTCTTTACCGTACGAAACATGGCACGAAGGCCCAACTAGCAAGTTAGAATTTTAAGAGCACTAAATATAGTACAATGGTCCACATTGATGCTTTGGAATTGCTCAACTCTCTCCATAGAGGGGCTTTCCACGTTTTTGTGCAATTTGAGACATAACTTGGTCTATTCGCCTCTTTACCTTACGAAACGTGGCACGAAGGCTCAACTAGCAAGTTAGACTTTTAAGAGCACTAAATAGAGTACAACGGTCCACATTGATGCTTTGGAATTGCTCAACTCTCTCCATAGAGGAGCTTTTCACGTTTTTGAGCAATTTGAGACATAACTTGGTCTATTCGCCTTTTTACCTTACGAAACATGGCACGAAGGCTCAACTAGCAAGTTAGACTTTTAAGAGCACTAAATAGAGTAGAACGGTCCACATTGACGCTTTGGAATTGCTCAACTCTCTCCATAGAAGAGCTTTTCACGTTTTTGTGCAATTTGAGACATAACTTGGTCTATTCGCGTCTTTACCTTACGAAACGTGGCACGAAGGCTCAACTAGCAAGTTAGACTTCTAAGAACACTAAATAGAGTAGAACGGTCCACATTGATGCTTTGGAATTGCTCAACTCTCTCCATAGAGGAGATTTTCGCGTTTTTGTGCAATTTGAGACATAACTTGGTCTATTCGCGTCTTTACCTTACGAAACGTGGCACGAAGGCTCAACTAGCAAGTTAGACTTTTAAGAGCACTAAATAGAGTACAACGGTCCACATTGATGCATTGGAATTGCTCAACTCTCTCCATAGAGGAGCTTTTCACGTTTTTGAGCAATTTGAGACATAACTTGGTCTATTCGCCTCTTTACCTTACGAAACGTGGCACGAAGGCTCAACTAGCAAGTTAGACTTCTAAGAACACTAAATAGAGTAGAACGGTCCACATTGATGCTTTGGAATTGCTAAACTCTCTCCATAGAGGAGCTTTTCACGTTCTTGAGCAATTTGAGACATAACTTGGTCCATTCGCCTCTTTACATTACGAAACATGGCACGAAGGCTCAACTAGCAAGTTAGACTTTTAAGAGCACTAAATAGAGTACAACGGTCCACATTGATGCATTGGAATTGCTCAACTCTCTCCATAGAGGAGGTTTTCACGTTTTTGTGCAATTTGAGACATAACTTGGTCTATTCGCGTCTTTAACTTACGAAACGTGGCACGAAGGCTCAACTAGCAAGTTAGACTTCTAAGAACACTAAATAGAGTAGAACGGTCGACATTGATACTTTGGAATTGCTCAACTCTCTCCATAGAGGAGCGTTTCACGTTTTTGTGCAATTTGAGACATAACTTGGTCTATTCGCGTCTTTACCTTAAGAAACATGGCACGAAGGCTCAACTAGCAAGTTAGACTTTTAAGAGCACTAAATAGAGTACAACGGTCCACATTGATGCTTTGGAATTGCTCAACTCTCTCCATAGAGGAGCTTTTCACGTTTTTGAGCAATTTGAGACATAACTTGGTCTATTCGCCTCTTTACCTTACAAAACGTGGCACGAAGGCTCAACTAGCAAGTTAGACTTCTAAGAACACTAAATAGAGTAGAACGGTCCACATTGATGCTTTGGAATTGCTCAACTCTCTCCATAGAGGAGCTTTTCACGTTTTTTAGCAATTTGAGACATAACTTGGTCTATTCGCCACTTTACCTTACGAAACATGGCACGAAGGCTCAACTAGCAAGTTAGACTTCTAAGAACATTAAATAGAGTACAACGGTCCACATTGATGCTTTGGAATTGCTCAACTCTCTCCATAGAGGAGCTTTTCGCGTTTTTGTGCAATTTGAGACATAACTTGGTCTATTCGCCTTTTTACCTTACGAAACGTGGCACGAAGGCTCAACTAGCAAGTTAGACTTTTAAGAGCACTAAATAGAGTAGAACGGTCCACATTGATGCTTTGAAATTGCTCAACTCTCTCCATAGAGGAGCTTTTCACGTTTTTGTACAATTTGAGACATAACTTGGTCTATTCGCGTCTTTAACTTACGAAACGTGGCACGAAGGCTCAACTAGCAAGTTAGACTTTTAAGAACACTAAAAAGAGTAGAACGGTCCACATTGATGCTTTGGAATTGCTCAACTCTCTCCATAGACGAGCTTTTCACGTTCTTGAGCAATTTGAGACATAACTTGGTCTACTTCGCCTCTTTACCGTACGAAACATGGCACGAAGGCCTCAACTAGCAAGTTAGACTTTTAAGAGCACTAAATAGAGTACAATGGTCCACATTGATGCTTTGGAATTGCTCAACTCTCTCCATAGAGGAGCTTTCCACGTTTTTGTGCAATTTGAGACATAACTTGGTCTATTCGCCTCTTTACCTTACGAAACGTGGCACGAAGGCTCAACTAGGCAAGTTAGACTTTTAAGAGCACTAAATAGAGTACAACGGTCCACATTGATGCTTTGGAATTGCTCAACTCTCTCCATAGAGGAGCTTTTCACGTTTTTGAGCAATTTGAGACATAACTTGGTCTATTCGCCTCTTTACCTTACGAAACATGGCACGAAGGCTCAACTAGCAAGTTAGACTTTTAAGAGCACTAAATAGAGTAGAACGGTCCACATTGACGCTTTGGAATTGCTCAACTCTCTCCATAGAAGAGCTTTTCACGTTTTTGTGCAATTTGAGACATAACTTGGTCTATTCGCGTCTTTACCTTACGAAACGTGGCACGAAGGCTCAACTAGCAAGTTAGACTTCTAAGAACACTAAATAGAGTAGAACGGTCCACATTGATGCTTTGGAATTGCTCAACTCTCTCCATAGAGGAGATTTTCGCGTTTTTGTGCAATTTGAGACATAACTTGGTCTATTCGCGTCTTTACCTTACGAAACGTGGCACGAAGGCTCAACTAGCAAGTTAGACTTTTAAGAGCACTAAATAGAGTACAACGGTCCACATTGATGCATTGGAATTGCTCAACTCTCTCCATAGAGGAGCTTTTCACGTTTTTGAGCAATTTGAGACATAACTTGGTCTATTCGCCTCTTTACCTTACGAAACGTGGCACGAAGGCTCAACTAGCAAGTTAGACTTCTAAGAACACTAAATAGAGTAGAACGGTCCACATTGATGCTTTGGAATTGCTAAACTCTCTCCATAGAGGAGCTTTTCACGTTCTTGAGCAATTTGAGACATAACTTGGTCCTATTCGCCTCTTTACATTACGAAACATGGCACGAAGGCTCAACTAGCAAGTTAGACTTTTAAGAGCACTAAATAGAGTACAACGGTCCACATTGATGCATTGGAATTGCTCAACTCTCTCCATAGAGGAGGCTTTTCACGTTTTTGTGCAATTTGAGACATAACTTGGTCTATTCGCGTCTTTAACTTACGAAACGTGGCACGAAGGCTCAACTAGCAAGTTAGACTTCTAAGAACACTAAATAGAGTAGAACGGTCGACATTGATACTTTGGAATTGCTCAACTCTCTCCATAGAGGAGCGTTTCACGTTTTTGTGCAATTTGAGACATAACTTGGTCTATTCGCGTCTTTACCTTACGAAACATGGCACGAAGGCTCAACTAGCAAGTTAGACTTTTAAGAGCACTAAATAGAGTACAACGGTCCACATTGATGCTTTGGAATTGCTCAACTCTCTCCATAGAGGAGCTTTTCACGTTTTTGAGCAATTTGAGACATAACTTGGTCTATTCGCCTCTTTACCTTACAAAACGTGGCACGAAGGCTCAACTAGCAAGTTAGACTTCTAAGAACACTAAATAGAGTAGAACGGTCCACATTGATGCTTTGGAATTGCTCAACTCTCTCCATAGAGGAGCTTTTCACGTTTTTTAGCAATTTGAGACATAACTTGGTCTATTCGCCACTTTACCTTACGAAACATGGCACGAAGGCTCAACTAGCAAGTTAGACTTCTAAGAACATTAAATAGAGTACAACGGTCCACATTGATGCTTTGGAATTGCTCAACTCTCTCCATAGAGGAGCTTTTCGCGTTTTTGTGCAATTTGAGACATAACTTGGTCTATTCGCCTTTTTACCTTACGAAACGTGGCACGAAGGCTCAACTAGCAAGTTAGACTTTTAAGAGCACTAAATAGAGTAGAACGGTCCACATTGATGCTTTGGAATTGCTCAACTCTCTCGATAGAAGAGCTTTTCACGTTTTTGTGCAATTTGAGACATAACTCGGTCTATTCACGTCTTTACCTTACGAAACGTGGCACGAAGGCTCAACTAGCAAGTTAGACTTCTAAGAACATTAAATAGAGTAGAACGGTCCACTTTGATGCTTTGGAATTGCTCAACTCTCTCCATAGAGGAGCTTTTCGCGTTTTTGTGCAATTTGAGACATAACTTGGTCTATTCGCGTCTTTACCTTACGAAACGTGGCACGAAGGCTCAACTAGCAAGTTAGACTTTTAAGAGCACTAAATAGAGTAGAAAGGTCCACATTGATGCTTTGGAATTGCTCAACTCTCTCGATAGAAGAGCTTTTCACGTTTTTGTGCAATTTGAGACATAACTCGGTCTATTCACGTCTTTACCTTACGGAACGTGGCACGAAGGCTCAACTAGCAAGTTAGACTTCTAAGAACATTAAATAGAGTAGAACGGTCCACATTGATGCTTTGGAATTGCTCAACTCTCTCCATAGAGGAGCTTTTCGCGTTTTTGTGCAATTTGAGACATAACTTGGTCTATTCGCGTCTTTACCTTACGAAACGTGGCACGAAGGCTCAACTAGCAAGTTAGACTTTTAAGAGCACTAAATAGAGTACAACGGTCCACATTGATGCATTGGAATTGCTCAACTCTCTCCATAGAGGAGCCTTTCACGTTGTTGAGCAATTTGAGACATAACTTGGTCTATTCGCCTCTTTTCCTTACGAAACGTGGCACGAAGGCTCAACTAGCAAGTTAGACTTCTAAGAACACTAAATAGAGCAGAACGGTCCACATTGATGCTTTGGAATTGCTAAACTCTCTCCATAGAGGAGCTTTTCACGTTCTTGAGCAATTTAAGACATAACTTGGTCCATTCGCCTCTTTACCTTACGAAACATGGCACGAAGGCTCAACTAGCAAGTTAGACTTTTAAGAGCACTAAATAGAGTACAACGGTCCACATTGATGCATTGGAATTACTCAACTCTCTCCATAGAGGAGCTTTTCACGTTTTTGTGCAATTTGAGACATAACTTGGTCTATTCGCGTCTTTAACTTACGAAACGTGGCACGAAGGCTCAACTAGCAAGTTAGACTTCTAAGAACAATAAATAGAGTAGAACGGTCCACATTGATGCTTTGGAATTGCTCAACTCTCTCCATAGAGGAGCGTTTCACGTTTTTGTGCAATTTGAGACATAACTTGGTATATTCGCGTCTTTACCTTACGAAACATGGCACGAAGGCTCAACTAGCAAGTTAGACTTTTAAGAGCACTAAATAGAGTACAACGGTCCACATTGATGCTTTGGAATTGCTCAACTCTCTCCATAGAGGAGCTTTTCACGTTCTTGAGCAATTTGAGACATAACTTGGTCTATTCGCCTCTTTACCTTACGAAACGTGGCACGAAGGCTCAACTAGCAAGTTAGACTTCTAAGAACACTAAATAGAGTAGAATGGTCCACATTGATGCTTTGGAATTGCTAAACTCTCTCTATAGAGGAGCTTTTCACGTTCTTGAGCAATTTGAGACATAACTTGGTCTATTCGCCTCTTTACCTTACGAAACGTGGCACGAAGGCTCAACTAGCAAGTTAGACTTCTAAGAACATTAACAACGGTCCACATTGATGCTTTGGAATTGCTCAACTCTCTCCATAGAGGAGATTTTCGCGTTATTGTGCAATTTGAGACATAACTTGGTCTATTCGCGTCTTTACCTTACGAAACGTGGCACGAAGGCTCAACTAGTAAGTTAGACTTCTAAGAACACTAAATAGAGTAGAACGGTATACATTGATGCTTTGGAATTGCTCAACTCTCTCCATAGAGGAGCGTTTCACGTTTTTGAGCAATTTGAGACATAACTTGGTCTATTCGCCTCTTTACCTTACGACACGTAGCTCGAAGGCTCAACTAGCAAGTTAGACTTCTAAGAACACTAAATAGAGTAGAACGGTCCACATTGATGCTTTGGAATTGCTCAACTCTCTCCATAGACGAGCTTTTCACGTTCTTGAGCAATTTGAGACATAACTTGCTCTATTCGCCACTTTACCTTACGAAACATGGCACGAAGGCTCAACTAGCAAGTTAGACTTTTAAGAGCACTAAATAGAGTACAACGGTCCACATTGATGCATTGGAATTGCTCAACTCTCTCCATAGAGGAGCTTTTCACGTTTTTGAGCAATTTGAGACATAACTTGGTCTATTCGCCTCTTTACCTTACGACACGTAGCACGAAGGCTCAACTAGCAAGTTAGACTTCTAAGAACACTAAATAGAGTAGAACGGTCCACATTGATGCTTTGGAATTGCTCAACTCTCTCCATAGACGAGCTTTTCACGTTCTTGAGCAATTTGTGACATAACTTGCTCTATTCGCCTCTTTACCTTACGAAACATGGCACGAAGGTTCAACTAGCAAGTTAGACTTTTAAGAGCACTAAATAGAGTACAACGGTCCACATTGATGCATTGGAATTGCTCAACTCTCTCCATAGAGGAGCTTTTCACGTTTTTGTGCAATTTGAGACATAACTTGGTCTATTCGCCTCTTTACCTTACGAAACGTGGCACGAAGGCTCAACTAGCAAGTTAGACTTTTAAGAGCACTAAATAGAGTACAACGGTCCACATTGATGCTTTGGAATTGCTCAACTCTCTCCATAGAGGAGCTTTTCACGTTCTTGAGCAATTTGAGACATAACTTGGTCTATTCGCCTCTTTACCTTACGAAACGTGGCACGAAGGCTCAACTAGCAAGTTAGACTTCTAAGAACACTAAATAGAGTAGAATGGTCCACATTGATGCTTTGGAATTGCTAAACTCTCTCTATAGAGGAGCTTTTCACGTTCTTGAGCAATTTGAGAGATAACTTGGTCAATTCGCCTGTTTACCTTACGAAACGTGGCACGAAGGCTCAACTAGCAAGTTAGACTTCTAAGAACATTAAGTAGAGTACAACGGTCCACATTGATGCTTTGGAATTGCTCAACTCTCTCCATAGAGGAGCTTTTCGCGTTTTTGTGCAATTTGAGACATAACTTGGTCTATTCGCGTCTTTACCTTACGAAACGTGGCACGAAGGCTCAACTAGCAAGTTAGACTTCTAAGAACACTAAATAGAGTAGAACGGTCCACATTGATGCTTTGGAATTGCTCAACTCTCTCCATAGAGGAGCTTTTCACGTTTTTGTGCAATTTGAGACATAACTTGGTCTATTCGCCTCTTTACCTTACGAAACGTGGCACGAAGGCTCAACTAGCAAGTTAGACTTTTAAGAGCACTAAATAGAGTACAACGGTCCACATTGATGCTTTGGAATTGCTCAACTCTCTCCATAGAGGAGCTTTTCACGTTTTTGAGCAATTTGAGACATAACTTGGTCTATTCGCCTCTTTACCTTACGAAACATGGCACGAAGGCTCAACTAGCAAGTTAGACTTCTAAGAACATTAAATAGAGTACAACGGTCCACATTGATGCTTTGGAATTGCTCAACTCTCTCCATAGAGGAGCTTTTCACGTTTTTGTGCAATTTGAGACATAACTTGGTCTATTCGCCTCTTTACCTTACGAAACGTGGCACGAAGGCTCAACTAGCAAGTTAGACTTTTAAGAGCACTAAATAGAGTAGAACGGTCCACATTGATGCTTTGGAATTGCTCAACTCTCTCCATAGAGGAGCTTTTCACGTTTTTGTGCAATTTGAGACATAACTTGGTCTATTCGCGTCTTTACCTTACGAAACGTGGCACGAAGGCTCAACTAGCAAGTTAGACTTCTAAGAACACTAAATAGAGTAGAACGGTCCACATTGATGCTTTGGAATTGCTCAACTCTCTCCATAGAGGAGCTTTTCACGTTTTTGTGCAATTTGAGACATAACTTGGTCTATTCGCGTCTTTACCTTACGAAACGTGGCACGAAGGCTCAACTAGCAAGTTAGACTTTTAAGAGCACTAAATAGAGTACAACGGTCCACATTGATGCATTGGAATTGCTCAACTCTCTCCATAGAGGAGCTTTTCACGTTTTTGAGCAATTTGAGACATAACTTGGTCTATTCGCCTCTTTACCTTACGAAACGTGGCACGAAGGCTCAACTAGCAAGTTAGACTTCTAAGAACACTAAATAGAGTAGAACGGTCCACATTGATGCTTTGGAATTGCTCAACTCTCTCCATAGAGGAGCTTTTCACGTTCTTGAGCAATTTGAGACATAACTTGGTCTATTCGCCTCTTTACCTTACGAAACGTGGCACGAAGGCTCAACTAGCAAGTTAGACTTTTAAGAGCACTAAATAGAGTACAACGGTCCACATTGATGCATTGGAATTGCTCAACTCTCTCCATAGAGGAGCTTTTCACGTTTTTGTGCAATTTGAGACATAACTTGGTCTATTCGCGTCTTTACCTTACGAAACGTGGCACGAAGGCTCAACTAGCAAGTTAGACTTTTAAGAGCACTAAATAGAGTACAACGGTCCACATTGATGCTTTGGAATTGCTCAACTCTCTCCATAGAGGAGCTTTTCACGTTTTTGAGCAATTTGAGACATAACTTGGTCTATTCGCCTCTTTACCTTACGAAACGTGGCACGAAGGCTCAACTAGCAAGTTAGACTTCTAAGAACACTAAATAGAGTAGAACGGTCCACATTGATGCTTTGGAATTGCTCAACTCTCTCCATAGAGGAGCTTTTCACGTTTTTGAGCAATTTGAGACATAACTTGGTCTATTCGCCTCTTTACCTTACGAAACAGTGGCACGAAGGCTCAACTAGCAAGTTAGACTTCTAAGAACACTAAATAGAGTACAACGGTCCACATTGATGCTTTGGAATTGCTCAACTCTCTCCATAGAGGAGCTTTTCACGTTTTTGTGCAATTTGAGACATAACTTGGTCTATTCGCCTCTTTACCTTACGAAACGTGGCACGAAGGCTCAACTAGCAAGTTAGACTTTTAAGAGCACTAAATAGAGTAGAACGGTCCACATTGATGCTTTGGAATTGCTCAACTCTCTCCATAGAGGAGCTTTTCACGTTTTTGTGCAATTTGAGACATAACTTGGTCTATTCGCGTCTTTACCTTACGAAACGTGGCACGAAGGCTCAACTAGCAAGTTAGACTTCTAAGAACACTAAATAGAGTAGAACGGTCCACATTGATGCTTTGGAATTGCTCAACTCTCTCCATAGAGGAGCTTTTCACGTTTTTGTGCAATTTAGAGACATAACTTGGTCTATTCGCGTCTTTACCTTACGAAACGTGGCACGAAGGCTCAACTAGCAAGTTAGACTTTTAAGAGCACTAAATAGAGTACAACGGTCCACATTGATGCATTGGAATTGCTCAACTCTCTCCATAGAGGAGCTTTTCACGTTTTTGAGCAATTTGAGACATAACTTGGTCTATTCGCCTCTTTACCTTACGAAACGTGGCACGAAGGCTCAACTAGCAAGTTAGACTTCTAAGAACACTAAATAGAGTAGAACGGTCCACATTGATGCTTTGGAATTGCTCAACTCTCTCCATAGAGGAGCTTTTCACGTTCTTGAGCAATTTGAGACATAACTTGGTCTATTCGCCTCTTTACCTTACGAAACATGGCACGAAGGCTCAACTAGCAAGTTAGACTTTTAAGAGCACTAAATAGAGTACAACGGTCCACATTGATGCATTGGAATTGCTCAACTCTCTCCATAGAGGAGCTTTTCACGTTTTTGTGCAATTTGAGACATAACTTGGTCTATTCGCGTCTTTACCTTACGAAACGTGGCACGAAGGCTCAACTAGCAAGTTAGACTTTTAAGAGCACTAAATAGAGTACAACGGTCCACATTGATGCTTTGGAATTGCTCAACTCTCTCCATAGAGGAGCTTTTCACGTTTTTGAGCAATTTGAGACATAACTTGGTCTATTCGCCTCTTTACCTTACGAAACGTGGCACGAAGGCTCAACTAGCAAGTTAGACTTCTAAGAACACTAAATAGAGTAGAACGGTCCACATTGATGCTTTGGAATTGCTCAACTCTCTCCATAGAGGAGCTTTTCACGTTTTTGAGCAATTTGAGACATAACTTGGTCTATTCGCCTCTTTACCTTACGAAACATGGCACGAAGGCTCAACTAGCAAGTTAGACTTCTAAGAACACTAAATAGAGTACAACGGTCCACATTGATGCTTTGGAATTGCTCAACTCTCTCCATAGAGGAGCTTTTCGCGTTTTTGTGCAATTTGAGACATAACTTGGTCTATTCGCCTTTTCACCTTACGAAACGTGGCACGAAGGCTCAACTAGCAAGTTAGACTTTTAAGAGCACTAAATAGAGTAGAACGGTCCACATTGATGCTTTGGAATTGCTCAACTCTCTCCATAGAAGAGCTTTTCACGTTTTTGTGCAATTTGAGACATAACTTGGTCTATTCGCGTCTTTACCTTACGAAACGTGGCACGAAGGCTCAACTAGCAAGTTAGACTTCTAAGAACATTAAATAGAGTAGAACGGTCCACATTGATGCTTTGGAATTGCTCAACTCTCTCCATAGAGGAGCTTTTCGCGTTTTTGTGCAATTAGAGACATAACTTGGTCTATTCGCGTCTTTACCTTACGAAACGTGGCACGAAGGCTCAACTAGCAAGTTAGACTTTTAAGAGCACTAAATAGAGTACAACGGTCCACATTGATGCATTGGAATTGCTCAACTCTCTCCATAGAGGAGCTTTTCACGTTTTTGAGCAATTTGAGACATAACTTGGTCTATTCGCCTCTTTACCTTACGAAACGTGGCACGAAGGCTCAACTAGCAAGTTAGACTTCTAAGAACACTAAATAGAGTAGAACGGTCCACATTGATGCTTTGGAATTGCTAAACTCTCTCCATAGAGGAGCTTTTCACGTTCTTGAGCAATTTGAGACATAACTTGGTCCTATTCGCCTCTTTACCTTACGAAACATGGCACGAAGGCTCAACTAGCAAGTTAGACTTTAAGAGCACTAAATAGAGTACAACGGTCCACATTGATGCATTGGAATTGCTCAACTCTCTCCATAGAGGAGCTTTTCACGTTTTTGTGCAATTTGAGACATAACTTGGTCTATTCACGTCTTTACCTTACGAAACGTGGCACGAAGGCTCAACTAGCAAGTTAGACTTCTAAGAACACTAAATAGAGTAGAACGGTCCACATTGATGCTTTGGAATTGCTCAACTCTCTCCATAGACGAGCTTTTCACGTTCTTGAGCAATTTGAGACATAACTTGGTCTATTCGCCTATTTACCTTACGAAACGTGGCACGAAGGCTCAACTAGCAAGTTAGACTTTTAAGAGCACTAAATAGAGTACAACGGTCCACATTGATGCATTGGAATTGCTCAACTCTCTCCATAGAGGAGCTTTTCACGTTTTTGTGCAATTTGAGACATAACTTGGTATATTCGCGTCTTTACCTTACGAAACGTGGCACGAAGGCTGAACTAGCAAGTTAGACTTTTAAGAGCACTAAATAGAGTACAACGGTCCACATTGATGCATTGGAATTGCTCAACTCTCTCCATAGTGAAGCTTTTCACGTTTTTGAGCAATTTGAGACATAACTTGGTCTATTCGCCTCTTTACCTTACGAAACGTGGCACGAAGGCTCAACTAGCAAGTTAGACTTCTAAGAACACTAAATAGAGTAGAACGGTCCACATTGATGCTTTGGAATTGCTCAACTCTCTCCATAGAGGAGCTTTTCACGTTTTTGAGCAATTTGAGACATAACTTGGTCTATTCGCCTCTTTACCTTACGAAACGTGGCACGAAGGCTCAACTAGCAAGTTAGACTTCTAAGAACACTAAATAGAGTAGAACGGTCCACATTGATGCTTTGGAATTGCTCAACTCTCTCCATAGACGAGCTTTTCACGTTCTTGAGCAATTTGAGACATAACTTGGTCTATTCGCGCTTTACCTTACGAAACATGGCACGAAGGCTCAACTAGCAAGTTAGACTTTTAAGAGCACTAAATAGAGTACAACGGTGTTGAATATATGTTTGAGTGATTACAACGGCATGCTTTGATTGAACTTTGATCTATTGATTGTATTGAGAAACCTAGCTGCATATGCCTACTTGATTAGTTTAGGAATTCAAGACTTATATTAAACTAGTTCAATTGTGTTTATTTGATGATTTGATTATTGAACTAACGTGGACTAATTGCAAGAAATCCTAAAAGGATTTACGTAGCATGTCTTGAGTATGATTTGTGTGTAGGGTGACCAAAACGTAAATTGGTCCTAATGTCATCCTTGACCAACATTAGTGAAGGCTTAATCAGTGTCAAACATGATTAAGAAAGTCAATTTCGTGGTCAACATAAGTCAAGTTTTGCCAAAGATGTCTTGGAGCTTAATTGGGATCAATTGAAGTAAAATTAACTTTCTAGACAAAGTCAGAATCGACGGACGTGACGTGGCAGCTGACATGGCATTGTTGACATGGCATTGTTGACATGGCATTAATGACATGGCAAAGAAGACAAGTTAACCATAGTTACATCTTAACTAGAAGACTTGGAGCCAAAAAGAGAAGAGAAGGAAAAGTTAATTTGAAAGGAGGAGACAAGAGGTACAACAAGTCTTATGACAAGTTTTTCTCTTCACATGTGTGGGAAGCTTTATTTCAAAACCATTTCTCTTTCCCACCAAGACACTCCACATCCAATGGATCATATTCTCTCTACATCAAAATCACATTTTAATCCAATGGCCAAAGATTCAAGCTTTATTCTTATCTCTCCTACTTTACATCCTATGGCCAAAATTGAATCTTCATTTGATCCAAAGGCCATCATTTACTCCACCTAAGAGACAAACTTTTCTCAAGTCAATTGTTGTATCTTTCAAGATGCCTCTAAAGTCTACATCCATTCAAAAGCCATGATTTACTCCACCTAAAAGACAAACTTTTCTCAAGTCAATTGTTGTATCTTTCAAGGTGGCCTCCAAAGTCTATATCCATCCAAAAGCCATTATTTCTTCCTACCAAAAGAGACTTGTTGTAATCATTTTCACACTTCTCTAAGCCTTCTAACGTCTATAATGATCCAAGGGTCCATATCTTTCATATCAATCCAATGGCCCTCATTTCATGAGCTTACACTCCACAATTTTCTATATAAACTAACTCTTTGTCTATGGTGCATACACTTGGCCGAAAATTACACTCTCTCTCTAGTGTTCTTCATCTTCTAAGCTTTCATTCTTTCACTCATTCATTCCTTTATTACATACTTGATTTTGAAGAGAGATCATATACACTAGCCAAGCAAAGCTTTATTGTTACTCTTGAGCCTTTCTTACTTGATTCTTATCATTTCCTCAAGAGCCATTTTCTTACTTGAACAATCTGATTTCCAGAACATAAATTGAGCCTAAACACTTCCATATCTAGCTACTCAAAGAGCCATACCTTGAGCTTAAACTACTTCTCTACCCGGCTGCCATAAAGAGCCTATTTGAGAATTCAACTTGTTGATTTGTGTTCTCGGTGAGACCGAGGTGTATTGTTGATAAGAGTTTGTGTGGTGAGCTATAAACCACACGGTGTGTAAAGTTTGGTGTTTGAGCTACAAAAACACTGGTTGTATGAGTTCCGCTTGACTCGGTTGAACAAGCTATAGTGGAGTGTTTGAAATTCCCAAGTGGGACTTGGGGAGTGGAGTAGGCTTGGGTTAAGCCGAACCACTATAAATCTCTTGCCTCTTTTACTTTCCAGCAATTTCAATTAGCATTGCATTCTCATATCATACATACTTGAAATTGATCATTTAGGTTGCTAGAATCAAGCTTGTTCAATTAATTGTCAAATCTGATTTTGTGCCCTAATTACATTTGTTTTACAAGTGACATATACATACTTGATTATCTTGCTTGGTTCTTGATCTTAAAGTTATCTATCTTGCTTATATCAATTGTCCTTGACTTGCTTGAGCTTATTTGATTGCTTTGTGCTCAAATCTGCCATTAGGAGACCATACAATCATATTAGGATTTTATATGTGATTTGCTCGAATTGATTGTTCTACTTGACGTATATACATCTACACTAGTACTCAATTTGGTATTTAGCTTCCGCTTAGGGTGAAACTAAAAAGGAGGTGACCTAGTCTAAAATTGACTAAGGACACAATTCACCCCCCCTCTTGTGGTGCCATCCGATTCAACAAGTGGTATCGGAGCTTGTGTTCCCTTGCATATAGAAGTAATTTCTTGTGCATTATTAGTGATTTATATGATGGCATCTACTAGTGGTAGACATGATCATGTGTTAGAGGGTCAATCTAGTGGTAGACCTCCATTCTTTAATGGAGAAGACTATGACCATTGGAAGATGAGAATGAAACTTTATTTCATGTCTCTTGATATTGATTTGTGGTATGTCATAGAGGATGGACCTTATGAGCCTACCATCACCACCAAGATCGGTGATGTCGAAAAAGAAATTTCAAAACCTAGGGATAAATGGGATGAACATGATAAGAAGAAGATGTCTTCAAATGCTAAAGCTATGTCTATCTTGTTTAATGCATTGAATTCAATTGAAGCTAAACATATTTCTACATGCATTTCGGCTAAAGATATGTGGACTAGGTTAGAGATGAAGCATGAGGGAACTAATCAAGTAAAGGAGTCTAAGATTAACATGCTCATGCATTCATATGAATTGTTCACTATGTTTCCACATGAGTCTATTACCGATATGGATATTAGACTAACCAAAATTCTGAATTCTCTTGAATCTTTAGGGAAGACATTCTCCAACCAAGAAAAGGTGCAAAAGTACTTGAGAAGTCTTCCGGAAGCATGGGATGCCAAAGTGACTGCCATCCAAGAAGCTAAAGATCTCAAAATTTTGAAGTTGGATGAGCTTGTAGGATCACTTCTAGTATATGAGACAAACTTGAAGGCAAGAGAAGCTCAAAAAGAGGACACCAAAAAGAAGAGCATTGCCTTTGCCTCCAAGGTTGATAGTGGAGATGATTTGAGTGATGAGGAAGTAGCCTTAATGACAAGGAGGTTCAAGAGATACTTGATAAACAAAAAGAAGCAAGGTGGTAGACCTTTTGGCCACTCAAAGAGGGACAACTTCAAATCTGGCCGTGGGGATCAAAGTGACTCCAAAGGGAACCATGAGGAGCAAGACAAAGATTTGAGGTGCTTTGAGTGTGGCAAGAAGGGGCATATGAAGTATGAATGTCCAAAGAAGAAAGATAAGAGCAAGGAGCAATCCAAGAGAGCCTTCAAAGCTACTTGGAGTGATTCGGACTCCGAAAGCTCTTCAAGTGAGGATGAGTTTGCTAGATTTTGCTTGATGGCCAAAGGAAACTCATCCGATCCGGATGAGGAGGTAAATTCTTTTGATCATGATGATGATGATGTGTCTATTGATGATTTGCTTTCCTTACTTAATGACATGAATGCTAAGAATAGGAAAATGCATAAGGAAAAGAAACAATTGAAAAATGAGATTGAGTGTTTAAATGCTAAGGTAGAAGAGCATGAAAAGACCATTGATGAACTTAATGCTAAATATGATGAAAAATGTGATATGCTTGCTGCCATGTGTGCTAATGACATGTCTAAATGTGATCATGAGCCTTTGATTGAAGATTTGCAATTTAGACTTAGTACCTTGCAAGAAGAGTATGATGATTTGAAATTGATAGCTATTGTGCCTAATGAGAACCAAGAGTCACATGTTGACTCTAGTGTTCAAAATGAATTAGACGCTTTGAAATTGAGATATGAGGATCTAGAAAAATCTTTCTCAAAGTTTAGTGTGGGATCTTCTAGACTTGATTCACTCTTATCATGCCTTAGGCAATCCTTGGACAAATCAGGTCTAGGTTATGTTGGTGATGATGTGAAATTGAAGAAATGTGATATGCATGATATTTCTACATCTTTTGTATCACATGGCTATTTACATTCCTTGAATGACATGAACGAGGATTGTTTTCCTAAGAAAATGATTTTTTCACCTCCTAACTACAATGCTTTGAATGATATGCATGCTAGTACTTCAAAATCACATCATGAGCATGCATCATTTGTCCAACCTGTGGGACATAGGCCTATTCCCATTAGGGGTGTGCCAAATCAGCCTTGGAAGAAGGATATCAAATCTGGTCCCAAGAGACCCGTAGGGTTTCCTAAGAAATTAGGGCAACCCATAAGGTATTCTAGGGCTCCTAGAGCTCCACAAGGATCTATGTATGCTAGCACTTCATTTCATTCTTCAAATGATGCATATATGCATAACTTGAATGCCAAAGTTTTTCCAAAGTTTCAATATGTGTTTGGCAAGAAAGTTAAGCAAATGTGGGTTCCAAAGGGAACCAAGATTCTTGATGCTAACCTCCTAGGACCCAAAAGAAATTGGGTACCTAAAGCGAATTGAACTAATGTAGGTGTTCTTGAAAATCAAAAGTTCTAAGGCTTCCAAGTGGTACTTGGATAGTGGTTGCTCAAGACACATGACCGGGAACTCAAGTTCTTTTTCTTCTCTCAAGAAGTTCTCTAATGGTGGTCATGTGACTTTTGGTGACAACAAGAAGGGTAGGATCCTTGGTCAAGGATCCATAGGTGATGTATCTTCTTTCTCTATCTCTAATGTGCAATTAGTTGATGGATTATCTTTTAACCTTCTTAGTATTTCTCAATTGTGTGATGGTGGCTTGCGCATATGTTTTGATGATTCAAAGTGTGAGTTTTTAAATGCCATGAATGAATGTGTGCTTGTAGGAAAAAGAGATGGTAATGTGTATTCTATTAATTTGATAGACTTGAATGATTGCAAACTTAAATGTTTGATTTCCAATGTTAATGATGTGAATATATGGCATAGAAGATTAATAGGAATTTCTACAATTGAAAAATTGGTTAGAAATAATCTTGTTAGAGGCATACCTTCTTTGAACTTTGACATGTATGATGCTTGTGAGCCTTGCATTAGAGGAAAGCACACTAGGGAGTCTTTCAAGTCTAAAAACCAAATTTCAACTACTAGGGTTTTAGAACTTTTGCATCTTGATTTGTTTGGTCCAAGTAGAGTAAAAAGTCTAGGTGGTAGATCCTATGCCTTTGTGATTGTTGATGACTATTCTAGATATACTTGGGTGATTTTCCTTGCACATAAACATGAGACCATTCATGAGTTTTCAAAACTAATCAAGAGGCTTCAAAATGAAAAGAACATAAGCATTAGCAAGATTAGGAGTGATCATGGAGGAGAATTTGATAATCATGCATTTATTGATCTATGTGATGAATATGGAATTAGACATGATTTCTCTTCACCTAGGACACCCCAACAAAATGGGGTGGTAGAAAGGAAAAATAGAACTTTACAAGAAATTGCTAGGACTATGCTTTGTGAACATGATTTGCCTAAGTTCTTGTGGGCCGAGGCCATTAATTGTGCATGCTATGTTACAAATAGGTTGTCTATTAGAAAGAAGATAAATAAGACACCTTATGAGATTTGAAATGATAGAAAACCTAAGGTTGACTACTTTAGAGTTTTTGGTTGCAAATGTTATGTACTAAACACTAAGGATGACTTAGATAAATTTGATGCAAAATCTATTCCTTGTGTATTTGTTGGCTATGCTTTAACTTCTAGAGCTTATAGAGTTTACAATCCAAAGTCTAGGAGAATAGAAGAGTCCATTCATGTTAAATTTATTGAAACTCTTGCATTTGACCCTTTGCTTGAGAATGATGACATTGAGTTAGGTTTGGAGAAGTTGAGCTTAAAAGATGATAAAGATGACTCTCCTACACCTAAAGATGATGGACCAAGCAAAGAGGGAGGAAATGAGCACGAGAAGACACAAAATAGTGATGCACCCGTGGGCTTGGAAGAAAGTGAGGTTGCACCCGTGGCCTCCAATAGTGAAACTACAGCTCCTACATCATGGCTGCAAGTGAAGGACAAACACAAGCATCCCAAACAACTCATAATTGGCGATTTGCATCAAGGGGTAAGGACTCGTAGATCTCACTTAGCTCCTAATGATAATGATATGCATGCTAATGTGGTAGATAATGTGACTGCAAATTTAATGAATACTGCTTTAATTGTTGATGTGCATGGTTCTTATGCCTTAATTTCTCAAATAGAACCTAGAAACATTGATGATGCTTTGTTTGATGATAAATGGATTATTGCTATGCAAGATGAGTTGAATCAATTCACTAGGAATGAAGTTTGGCATTTAGTTCCACGACCTAAAGACCAAACCATAATTGGAACTAAATGGGTGTTTAAGAACAAAATGAATGAAGATGGTGAAGTTATTAGAAACAAGGCTAGGTTGGTTGCACAAGGGTACAACCAACAAGAAGGGATTGACTATGAAGAAACATTTGCCCCCGTAGCTAGGTTAGAAGCTATTAGGTTGCTTATGGCATTTGCATGTTTCAAAGGTTTTAAACTTTATCAAATGGATGTCAAAAGTGCATTTTTGAATGGTTTTATCAATGAGAATGTGTATGTAAAGCAACCACCTGGATTTGAAGATCCTAACTTTCCAAACCATGTTTATAAATTGACAAAAGCCTTGTATGGTTTGAAACAAGCACCTAGGGCATGGTATGATAGACTTTCCTCATTCTTAATTCAAAATGGTTTTAAAAGAGGAAGAATTGATAGCACTTTGTTCTTAAAGGAAAAAGGTCATGACATGCTTATTGTTCAAATATATGTAGATGACATTATATTTGGTGCTACTAATGAGGCTATGTGCAAAGAATTTGAGTTGTGCATGAAAAGTGAATTTGAGATGTCTATGATGGGTGAACTTACCTTCTTTTTAGGACTACAAGTTAAACAAACTAAGAAAGGTATACATATTAGTCAAACTAAATATATTCATGATATGCTTAAAAAGTTTGGTTTTGATTCCTTGAATCCTTCTCCTACTCCCATGAGTGTGTCTACTAAGCTTGACAAAGATGAAAATGGACAGCCTTATGATTCTAAAATGTATAGGTCCATGATTGGTTCACTTTTGTATTTGACCTCTAGTAGACCCGACATTATGTTTAGTGTATGCATGTGTGCTAGATTTCAAAGTCAGCCTATGCATTCTCATTTCCTAGCGGTTAAGAGAATATTTAGGTATCTTAGGCATACATCAACTCTTGGCTTATGGTATGACAAAAATTCATTGTTTGATTTACATGCATATAGTGATGCCGACTTTGCTGGATGTAAGATAAATAGGAAGAGTACTTCGGGTACATGCCAATTCCTAGGGAGTATGCTTATTTCTTGGTTCTCCAAGAAACAACCTTGTGTTGCCCTATCTACCACCGAAGCCGAATATATGGCTATAGGGAGTTGTTGTGCTCAACTCTTATGGATTAGACAACAACTAAATGATTTTGGACTTAAATTAAAAGATATTCCTATATATTGTGATAATACTAGTGCCATTAGCCTTTCTAAAAATCCGGTGCATCATTCTAAGGCTAAACATATTGAAATTAGGCATCATTTTATTAGAGACCATGTGACTCAAGGGACAATTAAATTAGATTATGTGGACACAATGAACCAACTTGCGGACATACTAACGAAACCTCTAAACCTAGAGAGATTTGAATTTTTGAGAGGTAATCTTGGCATGAGAATGATTCCCTGATATGTGTATGAATTTTATGCATTGCTTATATTGAACACCTTTTGGATGCATTTACAAAATAAAGGGGGAGAAATATACTTTGAACTTTAAAGTTTGGTATGCATAGGTTAAGGGGGAGGAACTTGAATGTCATATTGTATAGACGTTGCCTATTGATACTTTACTTGTCTTGAATTGCAATTCCCTTGTGTTTATTGAAACATATGCTTATAGGAAGTTTATTTGTGTGAAGCATAATGTGAGGGGGAGAGTTTCTCATGTGAATTAAAGAAAATAGCTCAAAGTTACATAAGTTATTTTGTAATCATCAAAAGGGGGAGAATGTTGAATATATGTTTGAGTGATTACAACGGCATGCTTTGATTGAACTTTGATCTATTGATTGTATTGAGAAACCTAGCTGCATATGCCTACTTGATTAGTTTAGGAATTCAAGACTTATATTAAACTAGTTCAATTGTGTTTATTTGATGATTTGATTATTGAACTAACGTGGACTAATTGCAAGAAATCCTAAAAGGATTTACGTAGCATGTCTTGAGTATGATTTGTGTGTAGGGTGACCAAAACGTAAATTGGTCCTAATGTCATCCTTGACCAACATTAGTGAAGGCTTAATCAGTGTCAAACATGATTAAGAAAGTCAATTTCGTGGTCAACATAAGTCAAGTTTTGCCAAAGATGTCTTGGAGCTTAATTGGGATCAATTGAAGTAAAATTAACTTTCTAGACAAAGTCAGAATCGACGGACGTGACGTGGCAGCTGACATGGCATTGTTGACATGGCATTGTTGACATGGCATTAATGACATGGCAAAGAAGACAAGTTAACCATAGTTACATCTTAACTAGAAGACTTGGAGCCAAAAAGAGAAGAGAAGGAAAAGTTAATTTGAAAGGAGGAGACAAGAGGTACAACAAGTCTTATGACAAGTTTTTCTCTTCACATGTGTGGGAAGCTTTATTTCAAAACCATTTCTCTTTCCCACCAAGACACTCCACATCCAATGGATCATATTCTCTCTACATCAAAATCACATTTTAATCCAATGGCCAAAGATTCAAGCTTTATTCTTATCTCTCCTACTTTACATCCTATGGCCAAAATTGAATCTTCATTTGATCCAAAGGCCATCATTTACTCCACCTAAGAGACAAACTTTTCTCAAGTCAATTGTTGTATCTTTCAAGATGCCTCTAAAGTCTACATCCATTCAAAAGCCATGATTTACTCCACCTAAAAGACAAACTTTTCTCAAGTCAATTGTTGTATCTTTCAAGGTGGCCTCCAAAGTCTATATCCATCCAAAAGCCATTATTTCTTCCTACCAAAAGAGACTTGTTGTAATCATTTTCACACTTCTCTAAGCCTTCTAACGTCTATAATGATCCAAGGGTCCATATCTTTCATATCAATCCAATGGCCCTCATTTCATGAGCTTACACTCCACAATTTTCTATATAAACTAACTCTTTGTCTATGGTGCATACACTTGGCCGAAAATTACACTCTCTCTCTAGTGTTCTTCATCTTCTAAGCTTTCATTCTTTCACTCATTCATTCCTTTATTACATACTTGATTTTGAAGAGAGATCATATACACTAGCCAAGCAAAGCTTTATTGTTACTCTTGAGCCTTTCTTACTTGATTCTTATCATTTCCTCAAGAGCCATTTTCTTACTTGAACAATCTGATTTCCAGAACATAAATTGAGCCTAAACACTTCCATATCTAGCTACTCAAAGAGCCATACCTTGAGCTTAAACTACTTCTCTACCCGGCTGCCATAAAGAGCCTATTTGAGAATTCAACTTGTTGATTTGTGTTCTCGGTGAGACCGAGGTGTATTGTTGATAAGAGTTTGTGTGGTGAGCTATAAACCACACGGTGTGTAAAGTTTGGTGTTTGAGCTACAAAAACACTGGTTGTATGAGTTCCGCTTGACTCGGTTGAACAAGCTATAGTGGAGTGTTTGAAATTCCCAAGTGGGACTTGGGGAGTGGAGTAGGCTTGGGTTAAGCCGAACCACTATAAATCTCTTGCCTCTTTTACTTTCCAGCAATTTCAATTAGCATTGCATTCTCATATCATACATACTTGAAATTGATCATTTAGGTTGCTAGAATCAAGCTTGTTCAATTAATTGTCAAATCTGATTTTGTGCCCTAATTACATTTGTTTTACAAGTGACATATACATACTTGATTATCTTGCTTGGTTCTTGATCTTAAAGTTATCTATCTTGCTTATATCAATTGTCCTTGACTTGCTTGAGCTTATTTGATTGCTTTGTGCTCAAATCTGCCATTAGGAGACCATACAATCATATTAGGATTTTATATGTGATTTGCTCGAATTGATTGTTCTACTTGACGTATATACATCTACACTAGTACTCAATTTGGTATTTAGCTTCCGCTTAGGGTGAAACTAAAAAGGAGGTGACCTAGTCTAAAATTGACTAAGGACACAATTCACCCCCCCTCTTGTGGTGCCATCCGATTCAACAAACGGTCCACATTGATGCTTTGGAATTGCGCAACTCTCTCCATAGAGGAGCTTTTCACGTTCTTGAGCAATTTGAGACATAACTTGGTCCATTCGCCTCTTTACCTTACGAAACATGGCACGAAGGCTCAACTAGCAAGTTAGACTTTAAAGAGCACTAAATAGAGTACAACGGTCCACATTGATGCATTGGAATTGCTCAACTCTCTCCATAGAGGAGCTTTTCACGTTTTTGTGCAATTTGAGACATAACTTGGTCTATTCACGTCTTTAACTTACGAAACGTGGCACGAAGGCTCAACTAGCAAGTTAGACTTCTAAGAACACTAAATAGAGTAGAACGGTCCACATTGATGCTTTGGAATTGCTCAACTCTCTCCATAGACGAGCTTTTCACGTTCTTGAGCAATTTGAGACATAACTTGGTCTACTCGCCTCTTTACCTTACGAAACATGGCACGAAGGCTCAACTAGCAAGTTAGAATTTTAAGAGCACTAAATAGAGTACAACGGTCCACATTGATGAATTGGAATTGCTCAACTCTCTCCATAGAGGAGCTTTTCGCGTTTTTGTGCAATTTGAGACATAACTTGGTATATTCGCGTCTTTACCTTACGAAACGTGGCACGAAGGCTGAACTAGCAAGTTAGACTTTTAAGAGCACTAAATAGAGTACAACGGTCCACATTGATGCATTGGAATTGCTCAACTCTCTCCATAGTGAAGCTTTTCACGTTTTTGAGCAATTTGAGACATAACTTGGTCTATTCGCCTCTTTACCTTACGAAACGTGGCACGAAGGCTCAACTAGCAAGTTAGACTTCTAAGAACACTAAATAGAGTAGAACGGTCCACATTGATGCTTTGGAATTGCTCAACTCTCTCCATAGAGGAGCTTTTCACGTTTTTGAGCAATTTGAGACATAACTTGGTCTATTCGCCTCTTTACCTTACGAAACGTGGCACGAAGGCTCAACTAGCAAGTTAGACTTCTAAGAACACTAAATAGAGTAGAACGGTCCACATTGATGCTTTGGAATTGCTCAACTCTCTCCATAGACGAGCTTTTCACGTTCTTGAGCAATTTGAGACATAACTTGGTCTATTCGCGCTTTACCTTACGAAACATGGCACGAAGGCTCAACTAGCAAGTTAGACTTTTAAGAGCACTAAATAGAGTACAACGGTCCACATTGATGCTTTGGAATTGCTCAACTCTCTCCATAGAGGAGCTTTTCACGTTTTTGAGCAATTTGAGACATAACTTGGTCTATTCGCCTCTTTAACTTACGAAACGTGGCACGAAGGCTCAACTAGCAAGTTAGACTTCTAAGAACACTAAATAGAGTAGACCGGTCCACATTGATGCTTTGGAATTGCTCAACTCTCTCCATAGAGGAGCTTTTCACGTTTTTGAGCAATTTGAGACATAACTTGGTCTATTCGCCTCTTTACCTTACGAAACGTGGCACGAAGGCTCAACTAGCAAGTTAGACTTTTAAGAGCACTAAATAGAGTAGAACGGTCCACATTGATGCTTTGGAATTGCTCAACTCTCTCCATAGAAGAGCTTTTCACGTTTTTGTGCAATTTGAGACATAACTTGGTCTATTCGCGTCTTTACCTTACGAAACGTGGCACGAAGGCTCAACTAGCAAGTTAGACTTCTAAGAACATTAAATAGAGTAGAACGGTCCACATTGATGCTTTGGAATTGCTCAACTCTCTCCATAGAGGAGCTTTTCGCGTTTTTGTGCAATTAGAGACATAACTTGGTCTATTCGCGTCTTTACCTTACGAAACGTGGCACGAAGGCTCAACTAGCAAGTTAGACTTTTAAGAGCACTAAATAGAGTACAACGGTCCACATTGATGCATTGGAATTGCTCAACTCTCTCCATAGAGGAGCTTTTCATGTTTTTGAGCAATTTGAGACATAACTTGGTCTATTCGCCTCTTTACCTTACGAAACGTGGCACGAAGGCTCAACTAGCAAGTTAGACTTCTAAGAACACTAAATAGAGTAGAACGGTCCACATTGATGCTTTGGAATTGCTAAACTCTCTCCATAGAGGAGCTTTTCACGTTCTTGAGCAATTTGAGACATAACTTGGTCCATTCGCCTCTTTACCTTACGAAACATGGCACGAAGGCTCAACTAGCAAGTTAGACTTTAAAGAGCACTAAATAGAGTACAACGGTCCACATTGATGCATTGGAATTGCTCAACTCTCTCCATAGAGGAGCTTTTCACGTTTTTGTGCAATTTGAGACATAACTTGGTCTATTCACGTCTTTAACTTACGAAACGTGGCACGAAGGCTCAACTAGCAAGTTAGACTTCTAAGAACACTAAATAGAGTAGAACGGTCCACATTGATGCTTTGGAATTGCTCAACTCTCTCCATAGACGAGCTTTTCACGTTCTTGAGCAATTTGAGACATAACTTGGTCTACTCGCCTCTTTACCTTACGAAACATGGCACGAAGGCTCAACTAGCAAGTTAGAATTTTAAGAGCACTAAATAGAGTACAACGGTCCACATTGATGCATTGGAATTGCTCAACTCTCTCCATAGAGGAGCTTTTCGCGTTTTTGTGCAATTTGAGACATAACTTGGTATATTCGCGTCTTTACCTTACGAAACGTGGCACGAAGGCTGAACTAGCAAGTTAGACTTTTAAGAGCACTAAATAGAGTACAACGGTCCACATTGATGCATTGGAATTGCTCAACTCTCTCCATAGTGAAGCTTTTCACGTTTTTGAGCAATTTGAGACATAACTTGGTCTATTCGCCTCTTTACCTTACGAAACGTGGCACGAAGGCTCAACTAGCAAGTTAGACTTCTAAGAACACTAAATAGAGTAGAACGGTCCACATTGATGCTTTGGAATTGCTCAACTCTCTCCATAGAGGAGCTTTTCACGTTTTTGAGCAATTTGAGACATAACTTGGTCTATTCGCCTCTTTACCTTACGAAACGTGGCACGAAGGCTCAACTAGCAAGTTAGACTTCTAAGAACACTAAATAGAGTAGAACGGTCCACATTGATGCTTTGGAATTGCTCAACTCTCTCCATAGACGAGCTTTTCACGTTCTTGAGCAATTTGAGACATAACTTGGTCTATTCGCGCTTTACCTTACGAAACATGGCACGAAGGCTCAACTAGCAAGTTAGACTTTTAAGAGCACTAAATAGAGTACAACGGTCCACATTGATGCTTTGGAATTGCTCAACTCTCTCCATATAGGAGCTTTTCACGTTTTTGAGCAATTTGAGACATAACTTGGTCTATTCGCCTCTTTACCTTACGAAACGTGGCACGAAGGCTCAACTAGCAAGTTAGACTTTTAAGAACACTAAATAGAGTAGACCGGTCCACATTGATGCTTTGGAATTGCTCAACTCTCTCCATAGAGGAGCTTTTCACGTTTTTGAGCAATTTGAGACATAACTTGGTCTATTCGCCTCTTTACCTTACGAAACATGGCACGAAGGCTCAACTAGCAAGTTAGACTTCTAAGAACATTAAATAGAGTTCAACGGACCACATTGATGCTTTGGAATTGCTCAACTCTCTCCATAGAGGAGCTTTTCGCGTTTTTGTGCAATTTGAGACATAACTTGGTCTATTCGCGTCTTTACCTTACGAAACGTGGCACGAAGGCTCAACTAGCAAGTTAGACTTCTAAGAACACTAAATAGAGTAGAACGGTCCACATTGATGCTTTGGAATTGCTCAACTCTCTCCATAGAGGAGCTTTTCACGTTTTTGTGCAATTTGAGACATAACTTGGTCTATTCGCCTCTTTACCTTACGAAACGTGGGACGAAGGCTCAACTAGCAAGTTAAACTTTTAAGAGCACTAAATAGAGTACAACGGTCCACATTGATGCTTTGGAATTGCTCAACTCTCTCCATAGAGGAGCTTTTCACGTTCTTGAGCAATTTGAGACATAACTTGGTCTATTCGCCTCTTTACCTTACGAAACATGGCACGAAGGCTCAACTAGCAAGTTAGAATTTTAAGAGCACTAAATAGAGTACAACGGTCCACATTGATGCATTGGAATTGCTCAACTCTCTCCATAGAGGAGCTTTTCGCGTTTTTGTGCAATTTGAGACATAACTTGGTATATTCGCGTCTTTACCTTACGAAACGTGGCACGAAGGCTGAACTAGCAAGTTAGACTTTTAAGAGCACTAAATAGAGTACAACGGTCCACATTGATGCATTGGAATTGCTCAACTCTCTCCATAGTGAAGCTTTTCACGTTTTTGAGCAATTTGAGACATAACTTGGTCTATTCGCCTCTTTACCTTACGAAACGTGGCACGAAGGCTCAACTAGCAAGTTAGACTTCTAAGAACACTAAATAGAGTAGAACGGTCCACATTGATGCTTTGGAATTGCTCAACTCTCTCCATAGAGGAGCTTTTCACGTTCTTGAGCAATTTGAGACATAACTTGGTCTATTCGCCTCTTTACCTTACGAAACGTGGCACGAAGGCTCAACTAGCAAGTTAGACTTTTAAGAGCACTAAATAGAGTACAACGGTCCACATTGATGCTTTGGAATTGCTCAACTCTCTCCATAGAGGAGCTTTTCACGTTTTTGAGCAATTTGAGATATAACTTGGTCTATTCGCCTCTTTACCTTACGAAACGTCGCACGAAGGCTCAACTAGCAAGTTAGACTTCTAAGAACACTAAATAGAGTAGAACGGTCCACATTGATGCTTTGGAATTGCTCAACTCTCTCCATAGACGAGCTTTTCACGTTCTTGAGTAATTTGAGACATAACTTGGTCTATTCGCGCTTTACCTTACGAAACATGGCACGAAGGCTCAACTAGCAAGTTAGACTTTTAAGAGCACTAAATAGAGTACAACGGTCCACATTGATGCTTTGGAATTGCTCAACTCTCTCCATAGAGGAGCTTTTCACGTTTTTGAGCAATTTGAGACATAACTTGGTCTATTCGCCTCGTTACCTTACGAAACGTGGCACGAAGGCTCAACTAGCAAGTTAGACTTCTAAGAACACTAAATAGAGTAGAACGGTCCACATTGATGCTTTGGAATTGCTCAACTCTCTCCATAGACGAGCTTTTCACGTTCTTGAGCAATTTGAGACATAACTTGGTCTATTCGCGCTTTACCTTACGAAACATGGCACGAAGGCTCAACTAGCAAGTTAGACTTTTAAGAGCACTAAATAGAGTACAACGGTCCACATTGATGCTTTGGAATTGCTCAACTCTCTCCATAGAGGAGCTTTTCACGTTTTTGAGCAATTTGAGACATAACTTGGTCTATTCGCCTCTTTACCTTACGAAACGTGGCACGAAGGCTCAACTAGCAAGTTAGACTTCTAAGAACACTAAATAGAGTAGACCGGTCCACATTGATGCTTTGGAATTGCTCAACTCTCTCCATAGAGGAGCTTTTCACGTTTTTGAGCAATTTGAGACATAACTTGGTCTATTCGCCTCGTTACCTTACGAAACATGGCACGAAGGCTCAACTAGCAAGTTAGACTTCTAAGAACATTAAATAGAGTTCAACGGACCACATTGATGCTTTGGAATTGCTCAACTCTCTCCATAGAGGAGCTTTTCGCGTTTTTGTGCAATTTGAGACATAACTTGGTCTATTCGCGTCTTTACCTTACGAAACGTGGCACGAAGGCTCAACTAGCAAGTTAGACTTCTAAGAACACTAAATAGAGTAGAACGGTCCACATTGATACTTTGGAATTGCTCAACTCTCTCCATAGAGGAGCTTTTCACGTTTTTGTGCAATTTGAGACATAACTTGGTCTATTCACCTCTGTACCTTACGAAACGTGGGACGAAGGCTCAACTAGCAAGTTAGACTTTTAAGAGCACTAAATAGAGTACAACGGTCCACATTGATGCTTTGGAATTGCTCAACTCTCTCCATAGAGGAGCTTTTCACGTTCTTGAGCAATTTGAGACATAACTTGGTCTATTCGCCTCTTTACCTTACGAAACATGGCACGAAGGCTCAACTAGCAAGTTAGACTTCAAAGAACATTAAATAGAGTACAACGGTCCACATTGATGCTTTGGAATTGCTCAACTCTCTCCATAGAGGAGCTTTTCGCGTTTTTGTGCAATTTGAGACATAACTTGGTCTATTCGCGTCTTTACCTTACGAAACGTGGCACGAAGGCTCAACTAGCAAGTTAGACTTCTAAGAACACTAAATAGAGTAGACCGGCCCACATTGATGCTTTGGAATTGCTCAACTCTCTCCATAGAGGAGCTTTTCACGTTTTTGAGCAATTTGAGACATAACTTGGTCTATTCGCCTCTTTACCTTACGAAACATGGCACGAAGGCTCAACTAGCAAGTTAGACTTCTAAGAACATTAAATAGAGTACAACGGTCCACATTGATGCTTTGGAATTGCTCAACTCTCTCCATAGAGGAGCTTTTCGCGTTTTTGTGCAATTTGAGACATAACTTGGTCTATTCGCGTCTTTACCTTACGAAACGTGGCACGAAGGCTCAACTAGCAAGTTAGACTTCTAAGAACACTAAATAGAGTAGAACGGTCCACATTGATGCTTTGGAATTGCTCAACTCTCTCCATAGAGGAGCTTTTCACGTTTTTGTGCAATTTGAGACATAACTTGGTCTATTCGCCTTTTTACCTAACGAAACGTGGCACGAAGGCTCAACTAGCAAGTTAGACTTTTAAGAGCACTAAATAGAGTACAACGGTCCACATTGATGCTTTGGAATTGCTCAAATCTCTCCATAGAGGAGCTTTTCACGTTTTTGAGCAATTTGAGACATAACTTGGTCTATTCGCCTTTTTACCTAACGAAACGTGGCACGAAGGCTCAACTAGCAAGTTAGACTTTTAAGAGCACTAAATAGAGTAGAACGGTCCACATTGACGCTTTGGAATTGCTCAACTCTCTCCATAGAACAGCTTTTCACGTTTTTGTGCAATTTGACACATAACTTGGTCTATTCGCGTCTTTACCTTACGAAACGTGGCACGAAGGCTCAACTAGCAAGTTAGACTTCTAAGAACATTAAATAGAGTAGAACGGTCCACATTGATGCTTTGGAATTGCTCAACTCTCTCCATAGAGGAGCTTTTCGCTTTTTTGTGCAATTTGAGACATAACTTGGTCTATTCGCGTCTTTACCTTACGAAACGTGGCACGAAGGCTCAACTAGCAAGTTAGACTTTTAAGAGCACTAAATAGAGTACAACGGTCCACATTGATGCATTGGAATTGCTCAACTCTCTCCATAGAGGAGCTTTTCACGTTTTTGAGCAATTTGAGACATAACTTGGTCTATTCGCCTCTTTACCTTACGAAACGTGGCACGAAGGCTCAACTAGCAAGTTAGACTTCTAAGAACACTAAATAGAGTAGAACGGTCCACATTGATGCTTTGGAATTGCTAAACTCTCTCCATAGAGGAGCTTTTCACGTTCTTGAGCAATTTGAGACATAACTTGGTCCATTCGCCTCTTTACCTTACGAAACATGGCACGAAGGCTCAACTAGCAAGTTAGACTTTTAAGAGCACTAAATAGAGTACAACGGTCCACATTGATGCATTGGTATTGCTCAACTCTCTCCATAGAGGAGCTTTTCACGTTTTTGTGCAATTTGAGACATAACTTGGTCTATTCGCGTCTTTAACTTACGAAACGTGGCGCGAAGGCTCAACTAGCAAGTTAGACTTCTAAGAACACTAAATAGAGTAGAACGGTCCACATTGATGCTTTGGAATTGCTCAACTCTCTCCATAGAGGAGCTTTTCACGTTTTTGAGCAATTTGAGACATAACTTGGTCTATTCGCCTCTTTACCTTACGAAACATGGCACGAAGGCTCAACTAGCAAGTTAGACTTCTAAGAACATTAAATAGAGTAGAACGGTCGACATTGATGCTTTGGAATTGCTCAACTCTCTCCATAGAGGAGCGTTTCACGTTTTTGTGCAATTTGAGACATAACTTGGTCTATTCGCGTCTTTACCTTAAGAAACATGGCACGAAGGCTCAACTAGCAAGTTAGACTTTTAAGAGCACTAAATAGAGTACAACGGTCCACATTGATGCTTTGGAATTGCTCAACTCTCTCCATAGAGGAGCTTTTCCCGTTCTTGAGCAATTTGAGACATAACTTGGTCTATTCGCCTCTTTACCTTACGAAACGTGGCACGAAGGCTACACTAGCAAGTTAGACTTCTAAGAACACTAAATAGAGTAGAATGGTCCACATTGATGCTTTGGAATTGCTAAACTCTCTCTATAGAGGAGCTTTTCATGTTCTTGAGCAATTTGAGACATAACTTGGTCTATTCGCCTCTTTACCTTACGAAACGTGGCACGAAGGCTCAACTAGCAAGTTAGACTTCTAAGAACATTAAATAGAGTACAACGGTCCACATTGATGCTTTGGAATTGCTCAACTCTCTCCATAGAGGAGCTTTTCGCGTTTTTGTGCAATTTGAGACATAACTTGGTCTATTCGCGTCTTTACCTTACGAAACGTGGCACGAAGGCTCAACTAGCAAGTTAGACTTCCACGAACACTAAATAGAGTAGAACGGTCCACATTGATGCTTTGGAAATGCTCAACTCTCTCCATAGAGGAGCTTTTCACGTTTTTGTGCAATTTGAGACATAACTTGGTCTATTCGCCTCTTTACCTTACGAAACGTGGCACGAAGGCTCAACTAGCAAGTTAGACTTTTAAGAGCACTAAATAGGGTACAACGGTCCACATTGATGCTTTGGAATAGCTCAACTCTCTCCATAGAGGAGCTTTTCACGTTTTTGAGCAATTTGAGACATAACTTGGTCTATTCGCCTCTTTACCTTACAAAACGTGGCACGAAGGCTCAACTAGCAAGTTAGACTTCTAAGAACATTAAATAGAGTACAACGGTCCACATTGATGCTTTCGAATTGCTCAACTCTCTCCATAGAGGAGCTTTTCGCGTTTTTGTGCAATTTGAGACATAACTTGGTCTATTCGCCTCTTTACCTTACGAAACGTGGCACGAAGGCTCAACTAGCAAGTTAGACTTTTAAGAGCACTAAATAGAGTACAACGGTCCACATTGATGCATTGGAATTGCTCAACTCTCTCCATAGAGGAGCTTTTCACGTTTTTGTGCAATTTGAGACATAACTTGATCTATTCGCATCTTTAACTTACGAAACGTGGCACGAAGGCTCAACTAGCAAGTTAGACTTCTAAGAACACTAAATAGAGTAGAACGGTCCACATTGATGCTTTGGAATTGCTCAACTCTCTCCATAGAGGAGCTTTTCACGTTTTTGAGCAATTTGAGACATAACTTGGTCTATTCGCCTCTTTACCTTACGAAACATGGCACGAAGGCTCAACTAGCAAGTTAGACTTCTAAGAACATTAAATAGAGTAGAACGGTCGACATTGATGCTTTGGAATTGCTCAACTCTCTCCATAGAGGAGCGTTTCACGTTTTTGTGCAATTTGAGACATAACTTGGTCTATTCGCGTCTTTACCTTAAGAAACATGGCACGAAGGCTCAACTAGCAAGTTAGACTTTTAAGAGCACTAAATAGAGTACAACGGTCCACATTGATGCTTTGGAATTGCTCAACTCTCTCCATAGAGGAGCTTTTCCCGTTCTTGAGCAATTTGAGACATAACTTGGTCTATTCGCCTCTTTACCTTACGAAACGTGGCACGAAGGCTCAACTAGCAAGTTAGACTTCTAAGAACACTAAATAGAGTAGAATGGTCCACATTGATGCTTTGGAATTGCTAAACTCTCTCTATAGAGGAGCTTTTCATGTTCTTGAGCAATTTGAGACATAACTTGGTCTATTCGCCTCTTTACCTTACGAAACGTGGCACGAAGGCTCAACTAGCAAGTTAGACTTCTAAGAACATTAAATAGAGTACAACGGTCCACATTGATGCTTTGGAATTGCTCAACTCTCTCCATAGAGGAGCTTTTCGCGTTTTTGTGCAATTTGAGACATAACTTGGTCTATTCGCGTCTTTACCTTACGAAACGTGGCACGAAGGCTCAACTAGCAAGTTAGACTTCTACGAACACTAAATAGAGTAGAATGGTCCACATTGATGCTTTGGAATTGCTCAACTCTCTCCATAGAGGAGCTTTTCACGTTTTTGTGCAATTTGAGACATAACTTGGTCTATTCGCCTCTTTACCTTACGAAACGTGGCACGAAGGCTCAACTAGCAAGTTAGACTTTTAAGAGCACTAAATAGAGTACAACTGTCCACATTGATGCTTTGGAATTGCTCAACTCTCTCCATAGAGGAGCTTTTCACGTTTTTGAGCAATTTGAGACATAACTTGGTCTATTCGCCTCTTTACCTTACAAAACGTGGCACGAAGGCTCAACTAGCAAGTTAGACTTCTAAGAACATTAAATAGAGTACAACGGTCCACATTGATGCTTTGGAATTGCTCAACTCTCTCCATAGAGGAGCTTTTCCCGTTCTTGAGCAATTTGAGACATAACTTGGTCTATTCGCCTCTTTACCTTACGAAACGTGGCACGAAGGCTCAACTGGCAAGTTAGACTTCTAAGAACACTAAATAGAGTAGAATGGTCCACATTGATGCTTTGGAATTGCTAAACTCTCTCTATAGAGGAGCTTTTCATGTTCTTGAGCAATTTGAGACATAACTTGGTCTATTCGCCTCTTTACCTTACAAAACGTGGCACGAAGGCTCAACTAGCAAGTTAGACTTCTAAGAACATTAAATAGAGTACAACGGACCACATTGATGCTTTGGAATTGCTCAACTCTCTCCATAGAGGAGCTTTTCGCGTTTTTGTGCAATTTGAGACATAACTTGGTCTATTCGCGTCTTTACCTTACGAAACGTGGCACGAAGGCTCAACTAGCAAGTTAGACTTCTACGAACACTAAATAGAGTAGAACGGTCCACATTGATGCTTTGGAATTGCTCAACTCTCTCCATAGAGGAGCTTTTCACGTTTTTGTGCAATTTGAGACATAACTTGGTCTATTCGCCTCTTTACCTTACGAAACGTGGCACGAAGGCTCAACTAGCAAGTTAGACTTTTAAGAGCACTAAATAGAGTACAACTGTCCACATTGATGCTTTGGAATTGCTCAACTCTCTCCATAGAGGAGCTTTTCACGTTTTTGTGCAATTTGAGACATAACTTGGTCTATTCGCCTCTTTACCTTACGAAACGTGGCACGAAGGCTCAACTAGCAAGTTAGACTTTTAAGAGCACTAAATAGAGTACAACTGTCCACATTGATGCTTTGGAATTGCTCAACTCTCTCCATAGAGGAGCTTTTCACGTTTTTGAGCAATTTGAGACATAACTTGGTCTATTCGCCTCTTTACCTTACAAAACGTGGCACGAAGGCTCAACTAGCAAGTTAGACTTCTAAGAACATTAAATAGAGTACAACGGTCCACATTGATGCTTTGGAATTGCTAAACTCTCTCTATAGAGGAGCTTTTCATGTTCTTGAGCAATTTGAGACATAACTTGGTCTATTCGCCTATTTACCTTACGAAACGTGGCACGAAGGCTCAACTAGCAAGTTAGACTTCTAAGAACATTAAATAGAGTACAACGGTCCACATTGATGCTTTGGAATTGCTCAACTCTCTCCATAGAGGAGCTTTTCGCGTTTTTGTGCAATTTGAGACATAACTTGGTCTATTCGCGTCTTTACCTTACGAATCGTGGCACGAAGGCTCAACTAGCAAGTTAGACTTCTACGAACACTAAATAGAGTAGAACGGTCCACATTGATGCTTTGGAATTGCTCAACTCTCTCCATAGAGGAGCTTTTCACGTTTTTATGCAATTTGAGACATAACTTGGTCTATTCGCCTCTTTACCTTACGAAACGTGGCACGAAGGCTCAACTAGCAAGTTAGACTTTTAAGAGCACTAAATAGAGTACAACTGTCCACATTGATGCTTTGGAATTGCTCAACTCTCTCCATAGAGGAGCTTTTCACGTTTTTGAGCAATTTGAGACATAACTTGGTCTATTCGCCTCTTTACCTTACAAACCGTGGCACGAAGGCTCAAGTAGCAAGTTCGACTTCTAAGAACATTAAATAGAGTAGAACGGTCCACATTGATGCTTTGGAATTGCTCAACTCTCTCCATAGAGAAGCTTTTCACGTTTTTGTGCAATTTGAGACATAACTTGGTCTATTCGCCTCTTTACCTTACGAAACGTGGCACGAAGGCTCAACTAGCAAGTTAGGCTTTTAAGAGCACTAAATAGAGTACAACGGTACACATTGATGCTTTGGAATTGCTCAACTCTCTTCATAGAGGAGCTTTTCACGTTTTTGAGCAATTTGAGACATAACTTGGTCTATTCGCCTCTTTACCTTACGAAACGTGGCACGAAGGCTCAAGTAGCAAGTTCGACTTCTAAGAACATTAAATAGAGTAGAACGGTCCACATTGATGCTTTGGAATTGCTCAACTCTCTCCATAGAGAAGCTTTTCACGTTTTTGTGCAATTTGAGACATAACTTGGTCTATTCGCCTCTTTACCTTACGAAACGTGGCACGAAGGCTCAACTAGCAAGTTAGGCTTTTAAGAGCACTAAATAGAGTACAACGGTCCACATTGATGCTTTGGAATTGCTCAACTCTCTTCATAGAGGAGCTTTTCACTTTTTTGAGCAATTTGAGACATAACTTGGTCTATTCGCCTCTTTACCTTACGAAACGTGGCACGAAGGCTCAAGTAGCAAGTTCGACTTCTAAGAACATTAAATAGAGTAGAACGGTCCACATTGATGCTTTGGAATTGCTCAACTCTCTCCATAGAGGAGCTTTTCACGTTTTTGTGCAATTTGAGACATAACTTGGTCTATTCGCCTCTTTACCTTACGAAATGTGGCACGAAGGCTCAACTAGCAAGTTAGGCTTTTAAGAGCACTAAATAGAGTACAACGGTCCACATTGATGCTTTGGAATTGCTCAACTCTCTCCATAGAGGAGCTTTTCACGTTTTTGAGCAATTTGAGACATAACTTGGTCTATTCGCCTCTTTACCTTACGAAACGTGGCACGAAGGCTCAACTAGCAAGTTAGACTTTTAAGAGCACTAAATAGAGTACAACGGTCCACATTGATGCATTGGAATTGCTCAACTCTCTCCATAGAGGAGCTTTTCACGTTTTTGAGCAATTTGAGACATAACTTGGTCTATTCGCCTCTTTACCTTACAAACCGTGGCACGAAGGCTCAAGTAGCAAGTTCGACTTCTAAGAACATTAAATAGAGTAGAACGGTCCACATTGATGCTTTGGAATTGCTCAACTCTCTCCATAGAGAAGCTTTTCACGTTTTTGTGCAATTTGAGACATAACTTGGTCTATTCGCCTCTTTACCTTACGAAACGTGGCACGAAGGCTCAACTAGCAAGTTAGGCTTTTAAGAGCACTAAATAGAGTACAACGGTCCACATTGATGCTTTGGAATTGCTCAACTCTCTTCATAGAGGAGCTTTTCACGTTTTTGAGCAATTTGAGACATAACTTGGTCTATTCGCCTCTTTACCTTACGAAACGTGGCACGAAGGCTCAAGTAGCAAGTTCGACTTCTAAGAACATTAAATAGAGTAGAACGGTCCACATTGATGCTTTGGAATTGCTCAACTCTCTCCATAGAGGAGCTTTTCACTTTTTTGTGCAATTTGAGACATAACTTGGTCTATTCGCCTCTTTACCTTACGAAACGTGGCACGAAGGCTCAACTAGCAAGTTAGACTTCTACGAACACTAAATAGAGTAGAACGGTCCACATTGATGCTTTGGAATTGCTCAACTCTCTCCATAGAGGAGCTTTTCACGTTTTTATGCAATTTGAGACATAACTTGGTCTATTCGCCTCTTTACCTTACGAAACGTGGCACGAAGGCTCAACTAGCAAGTTAGACTTTTAAGAGCACTAAATAGAGTACAACTGTCCACATTGATGCTTTGGAATTGCTCAACTCTCTCCATAGAGGAGCTTTTCACGTTTTTGAGCAATTTGAGACATAACTTGGTCTATTCGCCTCTTTACCTTACAAACCGCGGCACGAAGGCTCAAGTAGCAAGTTCGACTTCTAAGAACATTAAATAGAGTAGAACGGTCCACATTGATGCTTTGGAATTGCTCAACTCTCTCCATAGAGAAGCTTTTCACGTTTTTGTGCAATTTGAGACATAACTTGGTCTATTCGCCTCTTTACCTTACGAAACGTGGCACGAAGGCTCAACTAGCAAGTTAGGCTTTTAAGAGCACTAAATAGAGTACAACGGTCCACATTGATGCTTTGGAATTGCTCAACTCTCTTCATAGAGGAGCTTTTCACGTTTTTGAGCAATTTGAGACATAACTTGGTCTATTCGCCTCTTTACCTTACGAAACGTGGCACGAAGGCTCAAGTAGCAAGTTCGACTTCTAAGAACATTAAATAGAGTAGAACGGTCCACATTGATGCTTTGGAATTGCTCAACTCTCTCCATAGAGAAGCTTTTCACGTTTTTGTGCAATTTGAGACATAACTTGGTCTATTCGCCTCTTTACCTTACGAAACGTGGCACGAAGGCTCAACTAGCAAGTTAGGCTTTTAAGAGCACTAAATAGAGTACAACGGTCCACATTGATGCTTTGGAATTGCTCAACTCTCTTCATGGAGGAGCTTTTCACGTTTTTGAGCAATTTGAGACATAACTTGGTCTATTCGCCTCTTTACCTTACGAAACGTGGCACGAAGGCTCAAGTAGCAAGTTCGACTTCTAAGAACATTAAATAGAGTAGAACGGTCCACATTGATGCTTTGGAATTGCTCAACTCTCTCCATAGAGAAGCTTTTCACGTTTTTGTGCAATTTGAGACATAACTTGGTCTATTCGCCTCTTTACCTTACGAAACGTGGCACGAAGGCTCAACTAGCAAGTTAGGCTTTTAAGAGCACTAAATAGAGTACAACGGTCCACATTGATGCTTTGGAATTGCTCAACTCTCTTCATAGAGGAGCTTTTCACGTTTTTGAGCAATTTGAGACATAACTTGGTCTATTCGCCTCTTTACCTTACGAAACGTGGCACGAAGGCTCAAGTAGCAAGTTCGACTTCTAAGAACATTAAATAGAGTAGAACGGTCCACATTGATGCTTTGGAATTGCTCAACTCTCTCCATGGAGGAGCTTTTCACGTTTTTGTGCAATTTGAGACATAACTTGGTCTATTCGCCTCTTTACCTTACGAAACGTGGCACGAAGGCTCAACTAGCAAGTTAGGCTTTTAAGAGCACTAAATAGAGTACAACGGTCCACATTGATGCTTTGGAATTGCTCAACTCTCTCCATAGAGGAGCTTTTCACGTTTTTGAGCAATTTGAGACATAACTTGGTCTATTCGCCTCTTTACCTTACGAAACGTGGCACGAAGGCTCAACTAGCAAGTTAGACTTTTAAGAGCACTAAATAGAGTACAACGGTCCACATTGATGCTTTGGAATTGCTCAACTCTCTCCATAGAGGAGCTTTTCACGTTTTTGAGCAATTTGAGACAAAACTTGGTCTATTCGCCTCTTTACCTTACAAAACGTGGCACGAAGGCTCAACTAGCAAGTTAGACTTCTAAGAACATTAAATAGAGTACAACGGTCCACATTGATGCTTTGGAATTGCTCAACTCTCTCCATAGAGGAGCTTTTCGCGTTTTTGTGCAATTTGAGACATAACTTGGTCTATTCGCCTATTTACCTTAAGAAACGTGGCACGAAGGCTCAACTAGCAAGTTAGACTATTAAGAGCACTAAATAGAGTACAACGGTCCACATTGATGCTTTGGAATTGCTCAACTCTCTCCATAGAGGAGCTTTTCACGTTTTTGAGCAATTTGAGACATAACTTGGTCTATTCGCCTCTTTACCTTACGAAACGTGGCACGAAGGCTCAAGTAGCAAGTTCGACTTCTAAGAACATTAAATAGAGTAGAACGGTCCACATTGATGCTTTGGAATTGCTCAACTCTCTCCATAGAGGAGCTTTTCACGTTTTTGTGCAATTTGAGACATAACTTGGTCTATTCGCCTCTTTACCTTACGAAACGTGGCACGAAGGCTCAACTAGAAAGTTAGGCTTTTAAGAGCACTAAATAGAGTACAACGGTCCACATTGATGCTTTGGAATTGCTCAACTCTCTCCATAGAGGAGCTTTTCACGTTTTTGAGCAATTTGAGACATAACTTGGTCTATTCGCCTCTTTACCTAACGAAACGTGGCACGAAGGCTCAAGTAGCAAGTTCGAACTTCTAAGAACACTAAATAGAGTAGAACGGTCCACATTGATGCTTTGGAATTGCTCAACTCTCTCCATAGAGGAGCTTTTCACGTTCTTGAGCAATTTGAGACATAACTTGGTCTATTCGCGTCTTTACCTTACGAAACGTGGCACGAAGGCTCAACTAGCAAGTTAGACTTTTAAGAGCACTAAATAGAGTACAACGGTCCACATTGATGCATTGGAATTGCTCAACCCTCTCCATAGAGGAGCTTTTCACGTTTTTGAGCAATTTGAGACATAACTTGGTCTATTCGCCTCTTTACCTTACGAAACGTGGCACGAAGGCTCAACTAGCAAGTTAGACTTCTAAGAACACTAAATAGAGTAGAACGGTCCACATTGATGCTTTGGAATTGCTAAACTCTCTCCATAGAGGAGCTTTTCACGTTCTTGAGCAATTTGAGACAGAACATGGTCCATTCGCCTCTTTACCTTACGAAACATGGCACGAAGGCTCAACTAGCAAGTTAGACTTTTAAGAGCACTAAATAGAGTACAACGGTCCACATTGATGCATTGGAATTGCTGAACTCTCTCCATAGAGGAGCTTTTCACGTTTTTGTGCAATTTGAGACATAACTTTGTCTATTCGCGTCTCTAACTTACGAAACGGGGCACGAAGGCTCGACTAGCAAGTTAGACTTCTAAGAACACTAAATAGAGTAGAACGGTCCACATTGATGCTTTGGAATTGCTCAACTCTCTCCATAGAGGAGCTTTTCACGTTTTTGTACAATTTGACACATAACTTGGTCTATTCGCGTCTTTACCTTACGAAACGTGGCACGAAGGCTCAACTAGCAAGTTAGACTTCTAAGAACATTAAATAGAGTAGAACGGTCCACATTGATGCTTTGGAATTGCTCAACTCTCTCCATAGAGGAGCTTTTCGCGTTTTTGTGCAATTTGAGACATAACTTGGTCTATTCGCGTCTTTACCTTACGAAACGTGGCACGAAGGCTCAACTAGCAAGTTAGACTTTTAAGAGCACTAAATAGAGTACAACAGTCCACATTGATGCATTGGAATTGCTCAACTCTCTCCATAGAGGAGCTTTTCACGTTTTTGAGCAATTTGAGACATAACTTGGTCTATTCGCGTCTTTACCTTACGAAACGTGGCACGAAGGCTCAACTAGCAAGTTAGACTTTTAAGAGCACTAAATAGAGTACAACGGTCCACATTGATGCATTGGAATTGCTCAACTCTCTCCATAGAGGAGCTTTTCACGTTTTTGTGCAATTTGATACATAACTTGGTCTATTCGCCTCTTTACCTTACGAAACGTGGCACGAAGGCTCAAGTAGCAAGTTCGACTTCTAAGAACATTAAATAGAGTAGAACGGTCCACATTGATGCTTTGGAATTGCTCAACTCTCTCCATAGAGGAGCTTTTCACGTTTTTGTGCAATTTGAGACATAACTTGGTCTATTCGCCTCTTTACCTTACGAAACGTGGCACGAAGGCTCAACTAGCAAGTTAGGCTTTTAAGAGCACTAAATAGAGTACAACGGTCCACATTGATGCTTTGGAATTGCTCAACTCTCTCCATAGAGGAGCTTTTCACGTTTTTGTGCAATTTGAGACATAACTTTGTCTATTCGCGTCTTTAACTTACGAAACGTGGCACGAAGGCTCAACTAGCAAGTTAGACTTTTAAGAGCACTAAATAGAGTAGAACGGTCCACATTGATGCTTTGGAATTACTCAACTCTCTCCATAGAGGAGCTTTTCGCGTTTTTGTGCAATTTGAGACATAACTTGGTCTATTCGCGTCTTTACCTTACGAAACGTGGCACGAAGGCTCAACTAGCAAGTTAGACTTTTAAGGGCACTAAATAGAGTACAACGGTCCACATTGATGCATTGGAATTGCTCAACTCTCTCCATAGAGGAGCTTTTCACGTTTTTGTGCAATTTGATACATAACTTGGTCTATTCGCCTCTTTACCTTACGAAACGTGGCACGAAGGCTCAAGTAGCAAGTTCGACTTCTAAGAACATTAAATAGAGTAGAACGGTCCACATTGATGCTTTGGAATTGCTCAACTCTCTCCATGGAGGAGCTTTTCACGTTTTTGTGCAATTTGAGACATAACTTGGTCTATTCGCCTCTTTACCTTACGAAACGTGGCACGAAGGCTCAACTAGCAAGTTAGGCTTTTATGAGCACTAAATAGAGTACAACGGTCCACATTGATGCTTTGGAATTGCTCAACTCTCTCCATAGAAGAGCTTTTCACGTTTTTGAGCAATTTGAGACATAACTTGGTCTATTCGCCTCTTTACCTAACGAAACGTGGCACGAAGGCTCAAGTAGCAAGTTCGACTTCTAAGAACACTAAATAGAGTAGAACGGTCCACATTGATGCTTTGGAATTGCTCAACTCTCTCCATAGAGGAGCTTTTCACGTTCTTGAGCAATTTGAGACATAACTTGGTCTATTCGCGTCTTTACCTTACGAAACGTGGCACGAAGGCTCAACTAGCAAGTTAGACTTTTAAGAGCACTAAATAGAGTACAACGGTCCACATTGATGCATTGGAATTGCTCAACCCTCTCCATAGAGGAGCTTTTCACGTTTTTGAGCAATTTGAGACATAACTTGGTCTATTCGCCTCTTTACCTTACGAAACGTGGCACGAAGGCTCAACTAGCAAGTTAGACTTCTAAGAACACTAAATAGAGTAGAACGGTCCACATTGATGCTTTGGAATTGCTAAACTCTCTCCATAGAGGAGCTTTTCACGTTCTTGAGCAATTTGAGACATAACATGGTCCATTCGCCTCTTTACCTTACGAAACATGGCACGAAGGCTCAACTAGCAAGTTAGACTTTTAAGAGCACTAAATAGAGTACAACGGTCCACATTGATGCATTGGAATTGCTCAACTCTCTCCATAGAGGAGCTTTTCACGTTTTTGTGCAATTTGAGACATAACTTTGTCTATTCGCGTCTTTAACTTACGAAACGTGGCACGAAGGCTCAACTAGCAAGTTAGACTTCTAAGAACACTAAATAGAGTAGAACGGTCCACATTGATGCTTTGGAATTGCTCAACTCTCTCCATAGAGGAGCTTTTCACGTTTTTGTGCAATTTGAGACATAACTTGGTCTATTCGCGTCTTTACCTTACGAAACGTGGCACGAAGGCTCAACTAGCAAGTTAGACTTCTAAGAACATTAAATAGAGTAGAACGGTCCACATTGATGCTTTGGAATTGCTCAACTCTCTCCATAGAGGAGCTTTTCACGTTTTTGTGCAATTTGAGACATAACTTGGTCTATTCGCGTCTTTACCTTACGAAACGTGGCACGAAGGCTCAACTAGCAAGTTAGACTTGTAAGAGCACTAAATAGAGTACAACAGTCCACATTGATGCATTGGAATTGCTCAACTCTCTCCATAGAGGAGCTTTTCACGTTTTTGAGCAATTTGAGACATAACTTGGTCTATTCGCCTCTTTACCTTACGAAACGTGGCACGAAGGCTCAACTAGCAAGTTAGACTTCTAAGAACACTAAATAGAGTAGAACGGTCCACATTGATGCTTTGGAATTGCTAAACTCTCTCCATAGAGGAGCTTTTCACGTTCTTGAGCAATTTGAGACATAACTTGGTCCATTCGCCTCTTTACCTTACGAAACATGGCACAAAGGCTCAACTACCAAGTTAGACTTTTAAGAGCACTAAATAGAGTACAACGGTCCACATTGATGCATTGGAATTGCTCAACTCTCTCCATAGAGGAGCTTTTCACGTTTTTGTGCAATTTGAGACATAACTTGGTCTATTCGCGTCTTTACCTTACGAAACGTGGCACGAAGGCTCAACTAGCAAGTTAGACTTCTAAGAACATTAAATAGAGTAGAACGGTCCACATTGATGCTTTGGAATTGCTCAACTCTCTCCATAGAGGAGCTTTTCGCGTTTTTGTGCAATTTGAGACATAACTTGGTCTATTCGCGTCTTTACCTTACGAAACGTGGCACGAAGGCTCAACTAGCAAGTTAGACTTTTAAGAGCACTAAATAGAGTACAACAGTCCACATTGATGCATTGGAATTGCTCAACTCTCTCCATAGAGGAGCTTTTCACGTTTTTGAGCAATTTGAGACATAACTTGGTCTATTCGCCTCTTTACCTTACGAAATGTGGCACGAAGGCTCAACTAGCAAGTTAGACTTCTAAGAACACTAAATAGAGTACAACGGTCCACATTGATGCATTGGAATTGCTCAACTCTCTCCATAGAGGAGCTTTTCACGTTTTTGTGCAATTTGATACATAACTTGGTCTATTCGCGTCTTTACCTTACGAAACGTGGCACGAAGGCTCAACTAGCAAGTTAGACTTGTAAGAGCACTAAATAGAGTACAACAGTCCACATTGATGCATTGGAATTGCTCAACTCTCTCCATAGAGGAGCTTTTCACGTTTTTGTGCAATTTGATACATAACTTGGTCTATTCGCCTCTTTACCTTACGAAACGTGGCACGAAGGCTCAAGTAGCAAGTTCGACTTCTAAGAACATTAAATAGAGTAGAACGGTCCACATTGATGCTTTGGAATTGCTCAACTCTCTCCATAGAGGAGCTTTTCACGTTTTTGTGCAATTTGAGACATAACTTGGTCTATTCGCCTCTTTACCTTACGAAACGTGGCACGAAGGCTCAACTAGCAAGTTAGACTTCTAAGAACACTAAATAGAGTAGAACGGTCCACATTGATGCTTTGGAATTGCTAAACTCTCTCCATAGAGGAGCTTTTCACGTTCTTGAGCAATTTGAGACATAACATGGTCCATTCGCCTCTTTACCTTACGAAACATGGCACGAAGGCTCAACTAGCAAGTTAGACTTTTAAGAGCACTAAATAGAGTACAACGGTCCACATTGATGCATTGGAATTGCTCAACTCTCTCCATGGAGGAGCTTTTCACGTTTTTGTGCAATTTGAGACATAACTTTGTCTATTCGCGTCTTTAACTTACGAAACGTGGCACGAAGGCTCAACTAGCAAGTTAGACTTCTAAGAACACTAAATAGAGTAGAACGGTCCACATTGATGCTTTGGAATTGCTCAACTCTCTCCATAGAGGAGCTTTTCACGTTTTTGTGCAATTTGAGACATAACTTGGTCTATTCGCGTCTTTACCTTACGAAACGTGGCACGAAGGCTCAACTAGCAAGTTAGACTTCTAAGAACATTAAATAGAGTAGAACGGTCCACATTGATGCTTTGGAATTGCTCAACTCTCTCCATAGAGGAGCTTTTCACGTTTTTGTGCAATTTGAGACATAACTTGGTCTATTCGCGTCTTTACCTTACGAAACGTGGCACGAAGGCTCAACTAGCAAGTTAGACTTGTAAGAGCACTAAATAGAGTACAACAGTCCACATTGATGCATTGGAATTGCTCAACTCTCTCCATAGAGGAGCTTTTCGCGTTTTTGTGCAATTTGAGACATAACTTGGTCTATTCGCGTCTTTACCTTACGAAACGTGGCACGAAGGCTCAACTAGCAAGTTAGACTTTTAAGAGCACTAAATAGAGTACAACGGTCCATATTGATGCATTGGAATTGCTCAACTCTCTCCATAGAGGAGCTTTTCACGTTTTTGTGCAATTTGATACATAACTTGGTCTATTCGCCTCTTTACCTTACGAAACGTGGCACGAAGGCTCAAGTAGCAAGTTCGACTTCTAAGAACATTAAATAGAGTAGAACGGTCCACATTGATGCTTTGGAATTGCTCAACTCTCTCCATAGAGGAGCTTTTCACGTTTTTGTGCAATTTGAGACATAACTTGGTCTATTCGCCTCTTTACCTTACGAAACGTGGCACGAAGGCTCAACTAGCAAGTTAGGCTTTTAAGAGCACTAAATAGAGTACAACGGTCCACATTGATGCTTTGGAATTGCTCAACTCTCTCCATAGAAGAGCTTTTCACGTTTTTGAGCAATTTGAGACATAACTTGGTCTATTCGCCTCTTTACCTAACGAAACGTGGCACGAAGGCTCAAGTAGCAAGTTCGACTTCTAAGAACACTAAATAGAGTAGAACGGTCCACATTGATGCTTTGGAATTGCTCAACTCTCTCCATAGAGGAGCTTTTCACGTTCTTGAGCAATTTGAGACATAACTTGGTCTATTCGCGTCTTTACCTTACGAAACGTGGCACGAAGGCTCAACTAGCAAGTTAGACTTTTAAGAGCACTAAATAGAGTACAACGGTCCACATTGATGCATTGGAATTGCTCAACCCTCTCCATAGAGGAGCTTTTCACGTTTTTGAGCAATTTGAGACATAACTTGGTCTATTCGCCTCTTTACCTTACGAAACGTGGCACGAAGGCTCAACTAGCAAGTTAGACTTCTAAGAACACTAAATAGAGTAGAACGGTCCACATTGATGCTTTGGAATTGCTAAACTCTCTCCATAGAGGAGCTTTTCACGTTCTTGAGCAATTTGAGACATAACATGGTCCATTCGCCTCTTTACCTTACGAAACATGGCACGAAGGCTCAACTAGCAAGTTAGACTTTTAAGAGCACTAAATAGAGTACAACGGTCCACATTGATGCATTGGAATTGCTCAACTCTCTCCATAGAGGAGCTTTTCACGTTTTTGTGCAATTTGAGACATAACTTTGTCTATTCGCGTCTTTAACTTACGAAACGTGGCACGAAGGCTCAACTAGCAAGTTAGACTTCTAAGAACACTAAATAGAGTAGAACGGTCCACATTGATGCTTTGGAATTGCTCAACTCTCTCCATAGAGGAGCTTTTCACGTTTTTGTGCAATTTGAGACATAACTTGGTCTATTCGCGTCTTTACCTTACGAAACGTGGCACGAAGGCTCAACTAGCAAGTTAGACTTCTAAGAACATTAAATAGAGTAGAACGGTCCACATTGATGCTTTGGAATTGCTCAACTCTCTCCATAGAGGAGCTTTTCACGTTTTTGTGCAATTTGAGACATAACTTGGTCTATTCGCGTCTTTACCTTACGAAACGTGGCACGAAGGCTCAACTAGCAAGTTAGACTTGTAAGAGCACTAAATAGAGTACAACAGTCCACATTGATGCATTGGAATTGCTCAACTCTCTCCATAGAGGAGCTTTTCACGTTTTTGAGCAATTTGAGACATAACTTGGTCTATTCGCCTCTTTACCTTACGAAACGTGGCACGAAGGCTCAACTAGCAAGTTAGACTTCTAAGAACACTAAATAGAGTAGAACGGTCCACATTGATGCTTTGGAATTGCTAAACTCTCTCCATAGAGGAGCTTTTCACGTTCTTGAGCAATTTGAGACATAACTTGGTCCATTCGCCTCTTTACCTTACGAAACATGGCACAAAGGCTCAACTAGCAAGTTAGACTTTTAAGAGCACTAAATAGAGTACAACGGTCCACATTGATGCATTGGAATTGCTCAACTCTCTCCATAGAGGAGCTTTTCACGTTTTTGTGCAATTTGAGACATAACTTGGTCTATTCGCGTCTTTACCTTACGAAACGTGGCACGAAGGCTCAACTAGCAAGTTAGACTTCTAAGAACATTAAATAGAGTAGAACGGTCCACATTGATGCTTTGGAATTGCTCAACTCTCTCCATAGAGGAGCTTTTCGCGTTTTTGTGCAATTTGAGACATAACTTGGTCTATTCGCGTCTTTACCTTACGAAACGTGGCACGAAGGCTCAACTAGCAAGTTAGACTTTTAAGAGCACTAAATAGAGTACAACAGTCCACATTGATGCATTGGAATTGCTCAACTCTCTCCATAGAGGAGCTTTTCACGTTTTTGAGCAATTTGAGACATAACTTGGTCTATTCGCCTCTTTACCTTACGAAATGTGGCACGAAGGCTCAACTAGCAAGTTAGACTTCTAAGAACACTAAATAGAGTACAACGGTCCACATTGATGCTTTGGAATTGCTCAACCCTCTCCATAGAGGAGCTTTTCGCGTTTTTGTGCAATTTGAGACATAACTTGGTCTATTCGCGTCTTTACCTTACGAAACGTGGCACGAAGGCTCAACTAGCAAGTTAGACTTTTAAGAGCACTAAATAGAGTACAACGGTCCACATTGATGCATTGGAATTGCTCAACTCTCTCCATAGAGGAGCTTTTCACGTTTTTGTGCAATTTGATACATAACTTGGTCTATTCGCCTCTTTACCTTACGAAACGTGGCACGAAGGCTCAAGTTGCAAGTTCGACTTCTAAGAACATTAAATAGAGTAGAACGGTCCACATTGATGCTTTGGAATTGCTCAACTCTCTCCATAGAGGAGTTTTTCACGTTTTTGTGCAATTTGAGACATAACTTGGTCTATTCGCCTCTTTACCTTACGAAACGTGGCACGAAGGAAACTTGACCCTCTAACACATGATCATGTCTACCACTAGTAGATGCCATCATATAAATCACTAATAATGCACAAGAAAATTACTTCTATATGCAAGGGAACACAAGCTCCGATACCACTTGTTGGATCGGATGGCACTACAAGAGGGGGGGTGAATTGTGATCTTAATCAAATTTAGACTAAGTCACCTCTTTTTTGTTTCAATTGAGTTTCACCCGAAGCGGAAGCAATTTAAATAAGTTGAATATAAATGTATGCAAAGATAATCACATACATCAAACTTAACAACAAGAATCAAGTCAAATGATCAAAATGAATATCACACACAAAAACAAGTTGTAATGAAGCACAAATTCAGATTCAACAAATGTATGCACAAGCTTGATTCTATCACCCTAGATGTCCAATTTCAAGTATGCAATGCAAGTATGATATGCTAAAATGAAATTGCTGTAAAGTAAAAAGGGCAAAGAGATTTATAGTGGTTCGGCTTAACCCAAGCCTACTCCACTCCCCAAGTCCCACTTGGGAATTTCAAACACTCCACTATAGCTTGTTCAACCGAGTCAAGCGGAACTCATACAACCAGTGTTTTTGTAGCTCAAACACCAAACTCTACACACCGTGTGGTTTATAGCTCACCACACAAAACTCTACACACCGTGTGGTTTGTAGCTCACCACACTAACTTAATCAACAAAATACAAGCTCAAAAATGGCTCTAAGAATAGCCGGGTATGAGATAGGTTTAGGCTCAAAGGCTGGCTCTTTAGTAGCTGGATTTGTAAGTGTCTAAGGCTCAAATGAAGCTCTTGAAAAGCTGGAATGGGAATGGTAAGCACAAAACTCAGATTTGAGATTTTTTTGGTTGCTAGGGTATGTGAAATTTTGAGTAGTGTATCAACCAACGAAAATCAGCTGTGATAAGGCTTGAATGGTGAAATGGAGATATAGAATGAAGCCTTATAGGTGCTGGAAATCAGATTGCTCAAGCAAGTAGAATGGCTCTTGAGGAAATGATAAGAATCTGGTAAGAAAGGCTCAAGAGTAACAATAAAGCTTTACTTGGCTAGTGTGTATGATCTCTCTTCAAAATCAAGTATGTAATCAAGGAATGAATGAGTGAAAGAATGAAAGCTTAGAAAATGAAGAACACTAGAGAGAGAGAGTGTAATTTTCGGCCAAGTATATGCACCATAGACAAAGAGTTAGTTTATATAGAAAATTGTGGAGTGTAAGCTCATGAAATGAGGGCCATTGGATTGATATGAAAGATATGGACCCTTGGATCATTATAGACGTTAGAAGGCTTAGAGAAGTGTGAAAATGATTACAACAAGTCTTTTTTGGTAGGAAGAAATAATGGCTTTTGGATGGATATAGACTTTGGAGGCCACCTTGAAAGATACAACAATTGACTTGAGAAAAGTTTGTCTTTTAGGTGGAGTAAATCATGGCTTTTGAATGGATATAGACTTTAGAGGCATCTTGAAAGATACAACAATTGACTTGAGAAAAGTTTGTCTCTTAGGTGGAATAAATGATGGCCTTTGGATCAAATGAAGATTCAATTTTGGCCATAGGATGTAAAGTAGGAGAGATAAGAATAAAGCTTGAATCTTTGGCCATTGGATTAAAATGTGATTTTGATGTAGAGAGAATATGATCCATTGGATGTGGAGTGTCTTGGTGGGAAAGAGAAATGGTTTTGAAATAAAGCTTCCCACACATGTGAAGAGAAAAACTTGTCATAAGACTTGTTGTACCTCTTGTCTCCTCCTTTCAAATTAACTTTTCCTTCTCTTCTCTTTTTGGCTCCAAGTCTTCTAGTTAAGATGTAACTATGGTTAACTTGTCTTCTTTGCCATGTCATCAATGCCATGTCATTAATGCCATGTCAGCTGCCACGTCACGTCCGTCGATTCTGACTTTGACTAGAAAGTTAATTTTACTTCAATTGATCCCAATTAAGCTCCAAGACATCTTTGGCAAAACTTGACTTATGTTGACCACGAAATTGACTTTCTTAATCATGTTTGACACTGATTAAGCCTTCACTAATGTTGGTCAAGGATGACATTAGGACCAATTTACGTTTTGGTCACCCTACACACAAATCATACTCAAGACATGCTATGTAAACCGTTTTAGGGTTTCTTGCAATTAGTCCACGTTAGTTCAATAATCAAATCATCAAATAAGCACAATTGAACTAGTTTAATATAAGTCTTGAATTCCTAAACTAATCAAGTAGGCATATGCACCTAGGTTTCTCAATACAGTCAATAGATTAAAGTTCAATCAAAACATGCCGTTGTAATCACTTAAACATATATTCAACATTCTCCCCCTTTTGATGATTACAAAATAACTTATGTAACTTTGAGCTATTTTCTTTAATTCACATGAGAAACTCTCCCCCTCACATTATGCTTCACACAAATAAACTTCCTATAAGCATATGTTTCAATAAACACAAGGGAATTGCAATTCAAGACAAGTAAAGTATCAATAGGCAAGGTCTATACAATATGACATTCAAGTTCCTCCCCCTTAACCTATGCATACCAAACTTTAAAGTTCAAAGTATATTTCTCCCCCTTTATTTTGTAAATGCATCCAAAAGGTGTTCAATATAAGCAATGCATAAACATTCATACACATATCAAGGACTCATTCTCATGCCTAGATTACCTCTTAAAAATTCAAATCTCTCTTGGTTTAGAGGTTTAGTTAGTATGTCCGCAAGTTGGTTCATTGTGTCCACATACTCTAATTTAATTGTCCCTTGAGTCACATGATCTCTAATAAAATGATGCCTAATTTCAATATGTTTAGCCTTAGAATGATGCACCGGATTTTTAGAAAGGCTAATGGCACTAGTATTATCACAATATATAGGAATATCTTTTAATTTAAGTCCAAAATCATTTAGTTGTTGTCTAATCCATAAGAGTTGAGCACAACAACTCCCTATAGCCATATATTCGGCTTCGGTGGTAGATAGGGCAACACAAGGTTGTTTCTTGGAGAACCAAGAGATAAGCATACTCCCTAGGAATTGGCATGTACCCGAAGTACTCTTCCTATTTATCTTACATCCAGCAAAGTCGGCATCACTATATGCATGTAAATCAAACAATGAATTTTTGTCATACCATAAGCCAAGAGTTGATGTATGCCTAAGATACCTAAATATTCTCTTAACCGCTAGGAAATGAGAATGCATAGGCTGACTTTGAAATCTAGCACACATGCATACACTAAACATAATGTCGGGTCTACTAGAGGTCAAATACAAAAGTGAACCAATCATGGACCTATACATTTTAGAATCATAAGGTTGTCCATCTTCATCTTTTTCAAGTTTAGTTGACACACTCATAGGAGTAGGAGAAGGGTTCAAGGAATCAAAACCAAACTTTCTAAGCATATCATGAATATATTTAGTTTGACTAATATGTATACCTCCCTTAGTTTGTTTAACTTGTAGTCCTAAAAAGAAGGTAAGTTCACCCATCATAGACATCTCAAATTCACTTTTCATGCACAACTCAAATTCTTTGCACATAGCCTCATTAGTAGCACCAAATATAATGTCATCTACATATATTTGAACAATAAGCATGTCATGACCTTTTTCCTTTAAGAACAAAGTGCTATCAATTCTTCCTCTTTTAAAACCATTTTGAATTAAGAATGAGGAAAGTCTATCATACCATGCCCTAGGTGCTTGTTTCAAACCATACAAGGCTTTTGTCAATTTATAAACATGGTTTGGAAAGTTAGGATCTTCAAATCCGGGTGGTTGCTTTACATACACATTCTCATTGATAAAACCATTCAAAAATGCACTTTTGACATCCATTTGATAAAGTTTAAAACCTTTGAAACATGCAAATGCCATAAGCAACCTAATAGCTTCTAACCTAGCTACGGGGGCAAATGTTTCTTCATAGTCAATCCCTTCTTCTTGGTTGTACCCTTGTGCAACCAACCTAGCCTTGTTTCTAATAACTTCACCATCTTCATTCATTTTGTTCTTAAACACCCATTTAGTTCCAATTATGGTTTGGTCTTTAGGTCTTGGAACTAAATGCCAAACTTCATTCCTAGTGAATTGATTCAACTCATCTTGCATAGCAATAATCCATTTATCATTAAGCAAAGCATCATCAATGTTTCTAGGTTCTATTTGAGAAATTAAGGCATAAGAACCATGCACATCAACAATTAAAGCAGTATTCATTAAATTTGCAGTCACATTATCTACCACATTAGGATGCATATCATTATCATTAGGAGCTAAGTGAGATCTACGAGTCCTTACCCCTTGATGCAAATCGCCAATTATGAGTTGTTTGGGATGCTTGTGTTTGTCCTTCACTTGCAGCCATGATGTAGGAGCTGTAGTTTCACTATTGGAGGCCACGGGTGCAACCTCACTTTCTTCCAAGCCCACGGGTGCATCACTATTTTGTGTCTCCTCGTGCTCATTTCCTCCCTCTTTGCTTGGTCCATCATCTTTAGGTGTAGGAGAGTCATCTTTATCATCTTTTAAGCTCAACTTCTCCAAACCTAACTCAATGTCATCATTCTCAAGCAAAGGGTCAAATGCAAGAGTTTCAATAAATTTAACATGAATGGACTCTTCTATTCTCCTAGACTTTGGATTGTAAACTCTATAAGCTCTAGAAGTTAAAGCATAGCCAACAAATACACAAGGAGTAGATTTTGTATCAAATTTATCTAAGTCATCCTTAGTGTTTAGTACATAACATTTGCAACCAAAAACTCTAAAGTAGTCAACCTTAGGTTTTCTATCATTCCAAATCTCATAAGGTGTCTTATTTATCTTCTTTCTAATAGATAACCTATTTGTAACATAGCATGCACAATTAATGGCCTCGGCCCACAAGAACTTAGGCAAATCATGTTCACAAAGCATAGTCCTAGCAATTTCTTGTAAAGTTCTATTTTTCATTTCTACCACCCCATTTTGTTGGGGTGTCCTAGGTGAAGAGAAATCATGTCTAATGCCATATTCATCACATAGATCAATAAATGCATGATTATCAAATTCTCCTCCATGATCACTCCTAATCTTGCTAATGCTTATGTTCTTTTCATTTTGAAGCCTCTTGATTAGTTTTGAAAACTCATGAATGGTCTCATGTTTATGTGCAAGGAAAATCACCCAAGTATATCTAGAATAATCATCAACAATTACAAAGGCATAGGATCTACCACCTACACTTTTAACTCTACTTGGACCAAACAAATCAAGATGGAAAAGTTCTAAAACCTTAGTAGTTGAAATCTGGTTTTTAGACTTGAAAGACTCCCTAGTGTGTTTTCCTCTAATGCATGGCTCACAAGCATCATACATGTCAAAGTTCAAAGAAGGTATACCTCTAACAAGATTATTTCTAACCAATTTTTCAATTGTAGAAATTCCTATATGTCCTAATCTTTTATGCCATATATTCACATCACTAACATTGGAAATCAAGCATTTAAGTTTGCAATCATTCAAGTCTTTCAAATTAATAGAATACACATTACCATCTCTTTTTCCTACAAGCACACATTCATTCATGGCATTTAAAAACTCACACTTTGAATCATCAAAACATATGCGCAAGCCACCATCACACAATTGAGAAATACTAAGAAGGTTAAAAGATAATCCATCAACTAATTGCACATTAGAGATAGAGAAAGATGATACATCACCTATGGATCCTTGACCAAGGATCCTACCCTTCTTGTTGTCACCAAAAGTCACATGACCACCATTAGAGAACTTGAGAGAAGAAAAAGAACTTGAGTTCCCGGTCATGTGTCTTGAGCAACCACTATCCAAGTACCATTTGGAAGCCTTAGAACTTTTGATTTTCAAGAACACCTACATTAGTTCAATTCGCTTTAGGTACCCAATTTCTTTTGGGTCCTAGGAGGTTAGCATCAAGAATCTTGGTTCCCTTTGGAACCCACATTTGCTTAACTTTCTTGCCAAACACATATTGAAACTTTGGAAAAACTTTGGCATTCAAGTTATGCATATATGCATCATTTGAGGAATGAAATGAAGTGCTAGCATACATAGAGCCTTGTGGAACTCTAGGAGCCCTAGAATACCTTATGGGTTGCCCTAATTTCTTAGGAAACCCTACGGGTCTCTTGGGGCCAGATTTGATATCCTTCTTCCAAGGCTGATTTGGCACACCCCTAATGGGAATAGGCCTATGTCCCATGGGTTGGACAAATGATACATGCTCAGGATGTGATTTTGAAGTACTAGCATGCATATCATTCAAAGCATTGTAGTTAGGAGGTGAAAAAATCATTTTCTTAGGAAAACAATCCTCCTTCATGTCATTCAAGGAATGCAAATAGCCACGTGATACAAAAGATGTAGAAATATCATGCATATCACATTTCTTCAATTTTACATCATCACCAACATAACCTAAACCCGATTTGTCCAAAGATTGTCTAAGGCATGATAATAGTGAATCAAGTCTAGAAGATCCCACACTAAACTTCGAGAAAGATTTCTCTAGATCCTCATATCTTAATTTCAAAGCATCTAATTCATTTTGAACAATAGAGTCATTATGTGACTCTTGGTTCTCATTAGGCACAATAGCAATCAATTTCAAATCATCATACTCTTCTTGCAAGGTACTAAGTTTAAATTGCAAATCTTCAATCAAGGGTTCATGATCACACTTAGACATGTTATTAGCACACATGGCAGCAAGCATATCGCACTTTTCATCACATTTAGCATTTAGATCATCAATGGTCTTTTCATGCTCTTCTACCTTAGCATTTAAACAATCAATCTCATTTTTCAATTGTTTCTTTTCCTTATGCATTTTCCTATTCTTAGCATTCATGTCATTAAGTAAGGAAAGCAAATCATCAATAGACACATCATCATCTTCATGATCAAAAGAATTTACCTCCTCATCCGGATCGGATGAGTTTCCTTTGGCCATCAAGCAAAATCTAGCAAACTCATCCTCACTTGAAGAGCTTTCGGAGTCCGAATCACTCCAAGTAGCTTTGAAGGCTCTCTTGGATTGCTCCTTGCTCTTATCTTTCTTCTTTGGACACTCATACTTCATGTGCCCCTTCTTGCCACACTCAAAGCACCTCAAATCTTTGTCTTGCTCCTCATGGTTCCCTTTGGAGTCGCTTTGATCCCCACGGCCAGATTTGAAGTTGTCCCTCTTTGAGTGGCCAAAAGGTCTACCACCTTGCTTCTTCTTGTTTATCAAGTATCTCTTGAACCTCCTTGTCATTAAGGCTACTTCCTCATCACTCAAATCATCTCCACTATCAACCTTGGAGGCAAAGGCAATGCTCTTCTTTTTGGTGTCCTCTTTTTGAGCTTCTCTTGCCTTCAAGTTTGTCTCATATACTAGAAGTGATCCTACAAGCTCATCCAACTTCAAAATTTTGAGATCTTTAGCTTCTTGGATGGCAGTCACTTTGGCATCCGCTTCCGGAAGACTTCTCAAGTACTTTTGCACCTTTTCTTGATTGGAGAATGTCTTCCCTAAAGATTCAAGAGAATTCAGAATTTTGGTTAGTCTAATATCCATATCGGTAATAGACTCATGTGGAAACATAGTGAACAATTCATATGAATGCATGAGCATGTTAATCTTAGACTCCTTTACTTGATTAGTTCCCTCATGCTTCATCTCTAACCTAGTCCACATATCTTGAGCCGAAATGCATGTAGAAATATGTTTAGCTTCAATTGAATTCAATGCATTAAATAAAATAGACATAGCTTTAGCATTCAAAGAAATCTTTTTCTTATCATTATCATCCCATTTATCCCTAGGTTTTGAAATCTCTTTTTCGACATCACCGATCTTGGTGGTGATGGTAGGCTCATAAGGTCCATCCTCTATGACATACCACAAATCAATATCAAGAGACATGAAATAAAGTTTCATTCTCATCTTCCAATGGTCATAGTCTTCTCCATTAAAGAATGGAGGTCTACCACTAGATTGACCCTCTAACACATGATCATGTCTACCACTAGTAGATGCCATCATATAAATCACTAATAATGCACAAGAAAATTACTTCTATATGCAAGGGAACACAAGCTCCGATACCACTTGTTGGATCGGATGGCACTACAAGAGGGGGGGTGAATTGTGATCTTAATCAAATTTAGACTAAGTCACCTCTTTTTTGTTTCAATTGAGTTTCACCCGAAGCGGAAGCAATTTAAATAAGTTGAATATAAATGTATGCAAAGATAATCACATACATCAAACTTAACAACAAGAATCAAGTCAAATGATCAAAATGAATATCACACACAAAAACAAGTTGTAATGAAGCACAAATTCAGATTCAACAAATGTATGCACAAGCTTGATTCTATCACCCTAGATGTCCAATTTCAAGTATGCAATGCAAGTATGATATGCTAAAATGAAATTGCTGTAAAGTAAAAAGGGCAAAGAGATTTATAGTGGTTCGGCTTAACCCAAGCCTACTCCACTCCCCAAGTCCCACTTGGGAATTTCAAACACTCCACTATAGCTTGTTCAACCGAGTCAAGCGGAACTCATACAACCAGTGTTTTTGTAGCTCAAACACCAAACTCTACACACCGTGTGGTTTATAGCTCACCACACAAAACTCTACACACCGTGTGGTTTGTAGCTCACCACACTAACTTAATCAACAAAATACAAGCTCAAAAATGGCTCTAAGAATAGCCGGGTATGAGATAGGTTTAGGCTCAAAGGCTGGCTCTTTAGTAGCTGGATTTGTAAGTGTCTAAGGCTCAAATGAAGCTCTTGAAAAGCTGGAATGGGAATGGTAAGCACAAAACTCAGATTTGAGATTTTTTTGGTTGCTAGGGTATGTGAAATTTTGAGTAGTGTATCAACCAACGAAAATCAGCTGTGATAAGGCTTGAATGGTGAAATGGAGATATAGAATGAAGCCTTATAGGTGCTGGAAATCAGATTGCTCAAGCAAGTAGAATGGCTCTTGAGGAAATGATAAGAATCTGGTAAGAAAGGCTCAAGAGTAACAATAAAGCTTTACTTGGCTAGTGTGTATGATCTCTCTTCAAAATCAAGTATGTAATCAAGGAATGAATGAGTGAAAGAATGAAAGCTTAGAAAATGAAGAACACTAGAGAGAGAGAGTGTAATTTTCGGCCAAGTATATGCACCATAGACAAAGAGTTAGTTTATATAGAAAATTGTGGAGTGTAAGCTCATGAAATGAGGGCCATTGGATTGATATGAAAGATATGGACCCTTGGATCATTATAGACGTTAGAAGGCTTAGAGAAGTGTGAAAATGATTACAACAAGTCTTTTTTGGTAGGAAGAAATAATGGCTTTTGGATGGATATAGACTTTGGAGGCCACCTTGAAAGATACAACAATTGACTTGAGAAAAGTTTGTCTTTTAGGTGGAGTAAATCATGACTTTTGAATGGATATAGACTTTAGAGGCATCTTGAAAGATACAACAATTGACTTGAGAAAAGTTTGTCTCTTAGGTGGAATAAATGATGGCCTTTGGATCAAATGAAGATTCAATTTTGGCCATAGGATGTAAAGTAGGAGAGATAAGAATAAAGCTTGAATCTTTGGCCATTGGATTAAAATGTGATTTTGATGTAGAGAGAATATGATCCATTGGATGTGGAGTGTCTTGGTGGGAAAGAGAAATGGTTTTGAAATAAAGCTTCCCACACATGTGAAGAGAAAAACTTGTCATAAGACTTGTTGTACCTCTTGTCTCCTCCTTTCAAATTAACTTTTCCTTCTCTTCTCTTTTTGGCTCCAAGTCTTCTAGTTAAGATGTAACTATGGTTAACTTGTCTTCTTTGCCATGTCATCAATGCCATGTCATTAATGCCATGTCAGCTGCCACGTCACGTCCGTCGATTCTGACTTTGACTAGAAAGTTAATTTTACTTCAATTGATCCCAATTAAGCTCCAAGACATCTTTGGCAAAACTTGACTTATGTTGACCACGAAATTGACTTTCTTAATCATGTTTGACACTGATTAAGCCTTCACTAATGTTGGTCAAGGATGACATTAGGACCAATTTACGTTTTGGTCACCCTACACACAAATCATACTCAAGACATGCTATGTAAACCGTTTTAGGGTTTCTTGCAATTAGTCCACGTTAGTTCAATAATCAAATCATCAAATAAGCACAATTGAACTAGTTTAATATAAGTCTTGAATTCCTAAACTAATCAAGTAGGCATATGCACCTAGGTTTCTCAATACAGTCAATAGATTAAAGTTCAATCAAAACATGCCGTTGTAATCACTCAAACATATATTCAACAATTGATGCTTTGGAATTGCTCAACTCTCTCCATAGAGGAGCTTTTCGCGTTTTTGTGCAATTTGAGACATAACTTGGTCTATTCGCGTCTTTACCTTACGAAACGTGGCACGAAGGCTCAACTAGCAAGTTAGACTTTTAAGAGCACTAAATAGAGTACAACGGTCCACATTGATGCATTGGAATTGCTCAACTCTCTCCATAGAGGAGCTTTTCACGTTTTTGTGCAAATTGATACATAACTTGGTCTATTCGCCTCTTTACCATACGAAACGTGGCACGAAGGCTCAAGTAGCAAGTTCGACTTCTAAGAACATTAAATAGAGTAGAACGGTCCACATTGATGCTTTGGAATTGCTCAACTCTCTCCATAGAGGAGCTTTTCACGTTTTTGTGCAATTTGAGACATAACTTGGTCTATTCGCCTCATTACCTTACGAAACGTTGCACGAAGGCTCAACTGGCAAGTTAGGCTTTTAAGAGCACTAAATAGAGTACACCGGTCCACATTGATGCTTTGAAATTGCTCAACTCTCTCCATAGAGGAGCTTTTCACGTTTTTGAGCAATTTGAGACATAACTTGGTCTATTCGCCTCTTTACCTAACGAAACGTGGCACGAAGGCTCAAGTAGCAAGTTCGACTTCTAAGAACACTAAATAGAGTAGAACGGTCCACATTGATGCTTTGGAATTGCTCAACTCTCTCCATAGAGGAGCTTTTCACGTTCTTGAGCAATTTGAGACATAACTTGGTCTATTCGCGTCTTTACCTTACGAAACGTGGCACGAAGGCTCAACTAGCAAGTTAGACTTTTAAGAGCACTAAATAGAGTACAACGGTCCACATTGATGCATTGGAATTGCTCAACCCTCTCCATAGAGGAGCTTTTCACGTTTTTGAGCAATTTGAGACATAACTTGGTCTATTCGCCTCTTTACCTTACGAAACGTGGCACGAAGGCTCAACTAGCAAGTTAGACTTCTAAGAACACTAAATAGAGTAGAACGGTCCACATTGATGCTTTGGAATTGCTAAACTCTCTCCATAGAGGAGCTTTTCACGTTCTTGAGCAATTTGAGACATAACATGGTCCATTCGCCTCTTTTCCTTACGAAACATGGCACGAAGGCTCAACTAGCAAGTTAGACTTTTAAGAGCACTAAATAGAGTACAACGGTCCACATTGATGCATTGGAATTGCTCAACTCTCTCCATAGAGGAGCTTTTCACGTTTTTGTGCAATTTGAGACATAACTTTGTCTATTCGCGTCTTTAACTTACGAAACGTGGCACGAAGGCTCAACTAGCAAGTTAGACTTCTAAGAATACTAAATAGAGTAGAACGGTCCACATTGATGCTTTGGAATTGCTCAACTCTCTCCATAGAGGAGCTTTTCACGTTTTTGTGCAATTTGAGACATAACTTGGTCTATTCGCGTCTTTACCTTACGAAACGTGGCACGAAGGCTCAACTAGCAAGTTCGACTTCTAAGAACATTAAATAGAGTAGAACGGTCCACATTGATGCTTTGGAATTGCTCAACTCTCTCCATAGAGGAGCTTTTCGCGTTTTTGTGCAATTTGAGACATAACTTGGTCTATTCGCGTCTTTACCTTACGAAACGTGGCACGAAGGCTCAACTAGCAAGTTAGACTTTTAAGAGCACTAAATAGAGTACAACAGTCCACATTGATGCATTGGAATTGCTCAACTCTCTCCATAGAGGAGCTTTTCACGTTTTTGAGCAATTTGAGACATAACTTGGTCTATTCGCCTCTTTACCTTACGAAACGTGGCACGAAGGCTCAACTAGCAAGTTAGACTTCTAAGAACACTAAATAGAGTAGAACGGTCCACATTGATGCTTTGGAATTGCTAAACTCTCTCCATAGAGGAGCTTTTCACGTTCTTGAGCAATTTGAGACATAACTTGGTCCATTCGCCTCTTTACCTTACGAAACATGGCACATAGGCTCAACTAGCAAGTTAGACTTTTAGGAGCTCTAAATAGAGTACAACGGTCCACATTGATGCATTGTAATTGCTCAACTCTCTCCATAGAGGAGCTTTTCACGTTTTTGTGCAATTTGAGACATAACTTGGTCTATTCGCGTCTTTACCTTATGAAACGTGGCACGAAGGCTCAACTAGCAAGTTAGACTTTTAAGAGCACTAAATAGAGTACAACGGTCCACATTGATGCATTGGAATTGCTCAACTCTCTCCATAGAGGAGCTTTTCACGTTTTTGTGCAATTTGAGACATAACTTGGTCTATTCGCGTCTTTACCTTACGAAACGTGGCACGAAGGCTCAACTAGCAAGTTAGACTTCTAAGAACATTAAATAGAGTAGAACGGTCCACATTGATGCTTTGGAATTGCTCAACTCTCTCCATAGAGGAGCTTTTCGCGTTTTTGTGCAATTTGAGACATAACTTGGTCTATTCGCGTCTTTACCTTACGAAACGTGGCACGAAGGCTCAACTAGCAAGTTAGACTTTTAAGAGCACTAAATAGAGTACAACAGTCCACATTGATGCATTGGAATTGCTCAACTCTCTCCATAGAGGAGCTTTTCACGTTTTTGAGCAATTTGAGACATAACTTGGTCTATTCGCCTCTTTACCTTACGAAACGTGGCACGAAGGCTCAACTAGCAAGTTAGACTTCTAAGAACACTAAATAGAGTAGAACGGTCCACATTGATGCTTTGGAATTGCTAAACTCTCTCCATAGAGGAGCTTTTCACGTTCTTGAGCAATTTGAGACATAACTTGGTCCATTCGCCTCTTTACCTTACGAAACATGGCCCATAGGCTCAACTAGCAAGTTAGACTTTTAGGAGCACTAAATAGAGTACAACGGTCCACATTGATGCATTGGAATTGCTCAACTCTCTCCATAGAGGAGCTTTTCACGTTTTTGTGCAATTTGAGACATAACTTGGTCTATTCGCGTCTTTACCTTACGAAACGTGGCACGAAGGCTCAACTAGCAAGTTAGACTTTTAAGAGCACTAAATAGAGTACAACGGTCCACATTGATGCATTGGAATTGCTCAACTCTCTCCATAGCGGAGCTTTTCACGTTTTTGTGCAATTTGAGACATAACATGGTCTATTCGCGTCTTTACCTTACGAAACGTGGCACGAAGGCTCAACTAGCAAGTTAGACTTCTAAGAACATTAAATAGAGTAGAACGGTCCACATTGATGCTTTGGAATTGCTCAACTCTCTCCATAGAGGAGCTTTTCGCGTTTTTGTGCAATTTGAGACATAACTTGGTCTATTCGCGTCTTTACCTTACGAAACGTGGCATGAAGGCTCAACTAGCAAGTTAGACTTTTAAGAGCACTAAATAGAGTACAACAGTCCACATTGATGCATTGGAATTGCTCAACTCTCTCCATAGAGGAGCTTTTCACGTTTTTGAGCAATTTGAGACATAACTTGGTCTATTCGCCTCTTTACCTTACGAAACGTGGCACGAAGGCTCAACTAGCAAGTTAGACTTCTAAGAACACTAAATAGAGTAGAACGGTCCACATTGATGCTTTGGAATTGCTAAACTCTCTCCATAGAGGAGCTTTTCACGTTCTTGAGCAATTTGAGACATAACTTGGTCCATTCGCCTCTTTACCTTACGAAACGTGGCACAAAGGCTCAACTAGCAAGTTAGACTTTTAAGAGCACTAAAGAGAGTACAACGGTCCACATTGATGCATTGGAATTGCTCAACTCTCTCCATAGAGGAGCTTTTCACGTTTTTGTGCAATTTGAGACATAACTTGGTCTATTCGCGTCTTTACCTTACGAAACGAGGCACGAAGGCTCAACTAGCAAGTTAGACTTTTAAGAGCACTAAATAGAGTACAACGGTCCACATTGATGCATTGGAATTGCTCAACTCTCTCCATAGAGGAGCTTTTCACGTTTTTGAGCAATTTGATACATAACTTGGTCTATTCGCCTCTTTACCTTACGAAACGTGGCACGAAGGCTCAACTAGCAAGTTAGACTTCTAAGAAAACTAAATAGAGTAGAACGGTCCACATTGATGCTTTGGAATTGCTCAACTCTCTCCATAGAGGAGCTTTTCACGTTTTTGAGCAATTTGAGACATAACTTGGTCTATTCGCCTGTTTACCTTACGAAACGTGGCACGAAGGCTCAACTAGCAAGTTAGACTTCTAGGAACATTAAATAGAGTAGAACGGTCCACATTGATGCTTTGGAATTGCTCAACTCTCTCCATAGAGGAGCTTTTCGCGTTTTTGTGCAATTTGAGACATAACTTGGTCTATTCGCGTCTTTACCTTACGAAACGTGGCACGAAGGCTCAACTAGCAAGTTAGACTTTTAAGAGCACTAAATAGAGTACAACGGTCCACATTGATGCATTGGAATTGCTCAACCCTCTCCATAGAGGAGCTTTTCACGTTTTTGAGCAATTTGAGACATAACTTGGTCTATTCGCCTCTTTACCTTACGAAACGTGGCACGAAGGCTCAACTAGCAAGTTAGACTTCTAAGAACACTAAATAGAGTAGAACGGTCCACATTGATGATTTGGAATTGCTAAACTCTCTGCATAGAGGAGCTTTTCACGTTCTTGAGCAATTTGAGACATAACTTGGTCCATTCGCCTCTTTACCTTACGAAACATGGCACGAAGGCTCAACTAGCAAGTTAGACTTTTAAGAGCACTAAATAGAGTACAACGGTCCACATTGATGCATTGGAATTGCTCAACTCTCTCCATAGAGGAGCTTTTCACGTTTTTGTGCAATTTGAGACATAACTTTGTCTATTCGTGTCTTTAACTTACGAAACGTGGCACGAAGGCTCAACTAGCAAGTTAGACTTCTAAGAACACTAAATAGAGTAGAACGGTCCACATTGATGCTTTGGAATTGCTCAACTCTCTCCATAGAGGAGCTTTTCACGTTTTTGTGGAATTTGAGACATAACTTGGTCTATTCGCCTCTTTACCTTACGAAACGTGGCACGAAGGCTCAACTAGCAAGTTAGACTTCTAAGAACATTAAATAGAGTACAACGGTCCACATTGACGCTTTGGAATTGCTCAACTCTCTCCATAGAGGAGCTTTTCGCGTTTTTGTGCAATTTGAGACATAACTTGGTCTATTCGCGTCTTTACCTTACGAAACGTGGCACGAAGGCTCAACTAGCAAGTTAGACTTTTAAGAGCACTAAATAGAGTACAACAGTCCACATTGATGCATTGGAATTGCTCAACTCTCTCCATAGAGGAGCTTTTCACGTTTTTGAGCAATTTGAGACATAACTTGGTCTATTCGCCTCTTTACCTTACGAAACGTGGCACGAAGGCTCAACTAGCAAGTTAGACTTCTAAGAACACTAAATAGAGTAGAACGGTCCACATTGATGCTTTGGAATTGCTAAACTCTCTCCATAGAGGAGCTTTTCACGTTCTTGAGCAATTTGAGACATAACTTGGTCCATTCGCCTCTTTACCTTACGAAACATGGCACAAAGGCTCAACTAGCAAGTTAGACTTTTAAGAGCACTAAATAGAGTAGAACGGTCCACATTGATGCATTGGAATTGGTCAACTCTCTCTATAGAGGAGCTTTTCACGTTTTTGTGCAATTTGAGACATAACTTTGTCTATTCGCGTCTTTAACTTACGAAACGTGGCACGAAGGCTCAACTAGCAAGTTAGACTTCTAAGAACACAAAATAGAGTAGAACTGTCCACATTGATGCTTTGGAATTGCTCAACTCTCTCCATAGAGGAGCTTTTCACGTTTTTGTGCAATTTGAGACATAACTTGGTCTATTCGCCTCTTTACCTTACGAAACGTGGCACGAAGGCTCAACTAGCAAGTTAGACTTCTAAGAACATTAAATAGAGTAGAACGGTCCACATTGATGCTTTGGAATTGCTCAACTCTCTCCATAGAGGAGCTTTTCGCGTTTTTGTGCAATTTGAGATATAACTTGGTCTATTCGCGTCTTTACCTTACGAAACGTGGCACGAAGGCTCAACTAGCAAGTTAGACTTTTAAGAGCACTAAATAGAGTACAACAGTCCACATTGATGCATTGGAATTGCTCAACTCTCTCCATAGAGGAGCTTTTCACGTTTTTGTGCAATTTGACACATAACTTGGTCTATTCGCGTCTTTAACTTACGAAACGTGGCACGAAGGCTCAACTAGCAAGTTAGACTTCTAAGAACACTAAATAGAGTAGAACGGTCCACATTGATGCTTTGGAATTGCTCAACTCTCTCCATAGAGGAGCGTTTCACGTTTTTGTGCAATTTGAGACATAACTTGGTCCATTCGCCTCTTTACCTTAAGAAACATGGCACGAAGGCTCAACTAGCAAGTTAGACTTTTAAGAGCACTAAATAGAGTACAACAGTCCACATTGATGCATTGGAATTGCTCAACTCTCTCCATAGAGGAGCTTTTCACGTTTTTGAGCAATTTGAGACATAACTTGGTCTATTCGCGTCTTTACCTTACGAAACGTGGCACGAAGGCTCAACTAGCAAGTTAGACTTCTAAGAACACTAAATAGAGTAGAACGGTCCACATTGATGCTTTGGAATTGCTCAACTCTCTCCATAGAGGAGCGTTTCACGTTTTTGTGCAATTTGAGACATAACTTGGTCTATTCGCGTCTTTACCTTAAGAAACATGGCACGAAGGCTCAACTAGCAAGTTAGACTTTTAAGAGCACTAAATAGAGTACAACGGTCCACATTGATGCTTTGGAATTGCTCAACTCTCTTCATAGAGGAGCTTTTCACGTTCTTGAGCAATTTGAGACATAACTTGGTCTATTCGCCTCTTTACCTTACGAAACGTGGCACGAAGGCTCAACTAGCAAGTTAGACTTCTAAGAACACTAAATAGAGTAGAATGGTCCACATTGATGCTTTGGAATTGCTAAACTCTCTCTATAGAGGAGCTTTTCACGTTCTTGAGCAATTTGAGACATAACTTGGTCTATTCGCCTCTTTACCTTACGAAACATGGCACGAAGGCTCAACTAGCAAGTTAGACTTTTAAGAGCACTAAATAGAGTACAACGGTCCACATTGATGCATTGGAATTGCTCAACTCTCTCCATAGAGGAGCTTTTCACGTTTTTGAGCAATTTGAGACATAACTTGGTCTATTCGCCTCTTTACCTTACGAAACGTGGCACGAAGGCTGAACTAGCAAGTTAGACTTCTAAGAACACTAAATAGAGTAGAACGGTCCACATTGATGCTTTGGAATTGCTCAACTCTCTCCATAGAGGAGCGTTTCACGTTTTTGTGCAATTTGAGACATAACTTGGTCTATTCGCGTCTTTACCTTAAGAAACATGGCACGAAGGCTCAACTAGCAAGTTAGACTTTTAAGAGCACTAAATAGAGTACAACGGTCCACATTGATGCTTTGGAATTGCTCAACTCTCTCCATAGAGGAGCTTTTCACGTTCTTGAGCAATTTGAGACATAACTTGGTCTATTCGCCTCTTTACCTTACGAAACGTGGCACGAAGGCTCAACTAGCAAGTTAGACTTCTAAGAACACTAAATAGAGTAGAATGGTCCACATTGATGCTTTGGAATTGCTAAACTCTCTCTATAGATGAGCTTTTCACGTTCTTGAGCAATTTGAGACATAACTTGGTCTATTCGCCTCTTTACCTTACGAAACATGGCACGAAGGCTCAACTAGCAAGTTAGACTTTTAAGAGCACTAAATAGAGTACAACGGTCCACATTGATGTTGGATCGGATGGCACCACAAGAGGGGGGGTGAATTGTGATCTTAATCAAATTTAGACTAAGTCACCTCTTTTTTGTTTCAATTGAGTTTCACCCTAAGCGGAAGCAATTTAAATAAGTTGAATATAAATGTATGCAAAGATAATCACATACATCAAACTTAACAACAAGAATCAAATCAAATGATCAAAATGAATATCACACACAAAAACAAGTTGTAATGAAGCACAAAATCAGATTCAATAAATGTATGCACAAGCTTGATTCTATCACCCTAGATGTCCAATTTCAAGTATACAATGCAAGTATGATATGCTAAAATGAAATTGCTGTAAAGTAAAAAGGGCAAAGAGATTTATAGTGGTTCGGCTTAACCCAAGCCTACTCCACTCCCCAAGTCCCACTTGGGAATTTCAAACACTCCACTATAGCTTGTTCAACCGAGTCAAGCGGAACTCATACAACCAGTGTTTTTGTAGCTCAAACACCAAACTTTACACACCGTGTGATTTATAGCTCACCACACAAACTCTTATCAACAATACACCTCGGTCTCACCGAGAACACAAATCAACAAATTGAATTCTCAAATAGGCTCTTTATGGTAGCCGGGTAGAGAAGTAGTTTAAGCTCAAGGTATGGCTCTTTGTGTAGCTAGATATGAAAGTGTTTAGGCTCAAATGAAGCTCTTGAAAAGCTGGAATGGGAATGGTAAGCACAAAACTCAGATTTGAGATTTTTGGTTGTTAGTGTTTGTGAAACTTTGAGTAGTGTAACAACCAACGAAAATCAGTTATCACAAGGCTTGAATGATGAAATGGAGATGATGAATGTAGCCTTAGAAGTGCTGGAAACCAGATTATATCACAAAGAAAATGACTCTTGAGAATATGATGAAAATCAGATTTGAATGGCTCAAGAGTAACAATAAAGCTTTGCTTGGCTAGTGTATATGATCTCTCTTCAAAATCAAGTATGTAATCAAGGAATGAATGAGTGAGAGAATGAAAGCTTGAGAGATGAAGAACACTTAAGAGACAAAGAGTAATTTTCGGCCAAGTCTGTGCACCATAGACAAAGAGTTAGTTTTTATAGAAAATTGTGGAGTGTAAGCTCATGAAATGAGGGCCATTGGATTGATATGAAAGATATGGACCCTTGGATCATTATAGACGTTAGAAGGCTTAGAGAAGTGTGAAAATGATTACAACAAGTCTCTTTTGGTAGGAAGAAATAATGGATTTTGGATGGATATAGACTTTGGAGGTCACCTTGAAAGATACAACAATTGACTTGAGAAAAGTTTGTCTTTTAGGTGGAGTAAATCATGGCTTTTGGATGGATATAGACTTTAGAGGCATCTTGAAAGATACAACAATTGACTTGAGAAAAGTTTGTCTCTTAGGTGGAATGAATGATGGCCTTTGGATCAAATGAAGATTCAATTTTGGCCATAGGATGTAAAGTAGGAGAGATAAGAATAAAGCTTGAATCTTTGGCCATTGGATTAAAATGTGATTTTGATGTAGAGAGAATATGATCCATTGGATGTGGAGTGTATTGGTGGGAAAGAGAAATGGTTTTGAAATAAAGCTTCCCACACATGTGAAGAGAAAAACTTGTCATAAGACTTGTTGTACCTCTTGTCTCCTCCTTTCAAATTAACTTTTCCTTCTCTTCTCTTTTTGGGTCCAAGTCTTCTAGTTAAGATGTAACTATGGTTAACTTGTCTTCTTTGCCATGTCATCAATGCCATGTCATTAATGCCATGTCAACAATGGCATGTCAGCTGCCACGTCACGTCCGTCGATTCTGACTTTGACTAGAAAGTTAATTTTCCTTCAATTGATCCCAATTAAGCTCCAAGACATCTTTGGCAAAACTTGACTTATGTTGACCACGAAATTGACTTTCTTAATCATGTTTGACACTGATTAAGCCTTCACTAATGTTGGTCAAGGATGACATTAGGACCAATTTACGTTTTGGTCACCCTACACACAAATCATACTCAAGACATGCTATGTAAACCCTTTTAGGATTTCTTGCAATTAGTCCACGTTAGTTCAATAATCAAATCATCAAATAAGCACAATTGAACTAGTTTAATATAAGTCTTGAATTCCTAAACTAATCAAGTAGGCATATGCAGCTAGGTTTCTCAATACAATCAATAGATCAAAGTTCAATCAAAACATGCCGTTGTAATCACTCAAACATATATTCAACATTCTCCCCCTTTTGATGATTACAAAATAACTTATGTAACTTTGAGCTATTTTCTTTAATTCACATGAGAAACTCTCCCCCTTACATTATGCTTCACACAAATAAACTTCCTATAAGCATATGTTTCAATAAACACAAGGGAATTGCAATTCAAGACAAGTAAAGTATCAATAGGCAAGGTCTATACAATATGACATTCAAGTTCCTCCCCCTTAACCTATGCATACCAAACTTTAAAGTTCAAAGTATATTTCTCCCCCTTTATTTTGTAAATGCATCCAAAAGGTGTTCAATATAAGCAATGCATAAAATTCATACACATATCAAGGACTCATTCTCATGCCAAGATTACCTCTTAAAAATTCAAATCTCTCTTGGTTTAGAGGTTTCGTTAGTATGTCCGCAAGTTGGTTCATTGTGTCCACATAATCTAATTTAATTGTCCCTTGAGTCACATGGTCTCTAATAAAATGATGCCTAATTTCAATATGTTTAGCCTTAGAATGATGCACCGGATTTTTAGAAAGGCTAATGGCACTAGTATTATCACAATATATAGGAATATCTTTTAATTTAAGTCCAAAATCATTTAGTTGTTGTCTAATCCATAAGAGTTGAGCACAACAACTCCCTATAGCCATATATTCGGCTTCGGTGGTAGATAGGGCTACACAAGGTTGTTTCTTGGAGAACCAAGAAATAAGCATACTTCCTAGGAATTGACATGTACCCGAAGTACTCTTTCTATTTATCTTACACCCAGCAAAATCAGCATCACTATATGTATATAAATCAAACAAAGAATTTTTATCATACCATATGCCAAGAGTTGATGTATGCCTAAGGTACCTAAATATTCTCTTAACCGCTAGGAAATGAGAATGCATAGGTTGACTTTGAAATCTAGCACACATGCATACACTAAACATGATGTCAGGTCTACTAGATGTCAAATATAAAAGTGAACCAATCATGGACCTATACATTTTAGAATCATAAGGTTGTCCATCTTCATCTTTTTCAAGTTTAGTTGTCACACTCATGGGAGTAGGAGAAGGGTTCAAGGAATCAAAACCAAACTTTCTAAGCATATCATGAATATATTTAGTTTGACTAATATGTATACCTCTCTTAGTTTGTTTAACTTGTAGTCCTAAAAAGAAGGTAAGTTCACCCATCATAGACATCTCAAATTCACTTTTCATGCACAACTCAAATTCTTTGCACATAGCCTCATTAGTAGCACCAAATATAATGTCATCTACATATATTTGAACAATAAGCATGTCATGACCTTTTTCCTTTAAGAACAAAGTGCTATCAATTCTTCCTCTTTTAAAACCATTTTTAATTAAGAATGAGGAAAGTCTATCATACCATGCCCTAGGTGCTTGTTTCAAACCATACAAGGCTTTTGTCAATTTATAAACATGGTTTGGAAAGTTAGGATCTTCAAATCCGGGTGGTTGCTTTACATACACATTCTCATTGATAAAACCATTCAAAAATGCACTTTTGACATCCATTTGATAAAGTTTAAAACCTTTGAAACATGCAAATGCCATAAGCAACCTAATAGCTTCTAACCTAGCTACGGGGGCAAATGTTTCTTCATAGTCAATCCCTTCTTCTTGGTTGTACCCTTGTGCAACCAACCTAGCCTTGTTTCTAATAACTTCACCATCTTCATTCATTTTGTTCTTAAACACCCATTTAGTTCCAATTATGGTTTGGTCTTTAGGTCTTGGAACTAAATGCCAAACTTCATTCCTAGTGAATTGATTCAACTCATCTTGCATAGCAATAATCCATTTATCATCAAGCAAAGCATCATCAATGTTTCTAGGTTCTATTTGAGAAATTAAGGCATAAGAACCATGCACATCAACAATTAAAGCAGTATTCATTAAATTTGCAGTCACATTATCTACCACATTAGCATGCATATCATTATCATTAGGAGCTAAGTGAGATCTACGAGTCCTTACCCCTTGATGCAAATCGCCAATTATGAGTTGTTTGGGATGCTTGTGTTTGTCCTTCACTTGCAGCCATGATGTAGGAGCTGTAGTTTCACTATTGGAGGCCACGGGTGCAACCTCACTTTCTTCCAAGCCCACGGGTGCATCACTATTTTGTGTCTCCTCGTGCTCATTTCCTCCCTCTTTGCTTGGTCCATCATCTTTAGGTGTAGGAGAGTCATCTTTATCATCTTTTAAGCTCAACTTCTCCAAACCTAACTCAATGTCATCATTCTCAAGCAAAGGGTCAAATGCAGGAGTTTCAATAAATTTAACATGAATGGACTCTTCTATTCTCCTAGACTTTGGATTGTAAACTCTATAAGCTCTAGAAGTTAAAGCATAGCCAACAAATACGCAAGGAGTAGATTTTGCATCAAATTTATCTAAGTTATCCTTAGTGTTTAGTACATAACATTTGCAACCAAAAACTCTAAAGTAGTCAACCTTAGGTTTTCTATCATTCCAAATCTCATAAGGTGTCTTATTGATTTTTTTTTTTCTAATAGACAACCTATTCACAATATAGCATGCACAATTAATGGCCTCAGCCCATAAGAACTTAGGCAAATCATGTTCAACAAGCATGGTCCTAGCAATTTCTTGTAAGGTTCTATTTTTCCTTTCTACTACCCCATTTTGTTGGGGTGTCCTAGGTGACGAGAAATCATGTCTAATGCCATATTCATCACATAGATCAATGAATGCATGATTATCAAATTCTTCTCCATGATCACTCCTAATCTTGCTAATGCTCATGTTCTTTTCATTTTGAAGCCTTTTGATAAGTTTTGAAAACTCATGAATGGTCTCATGCTTATGTGCAAGGAAAATCACCCAAGTATATCTAGAATAGTCATCAACAATCACAAATGCATATGATCTACCACCTAGACTCTTAACTCTACTTGGACCAAACAAATAAAGATGCAAAAGCTCTAAAACTCTGGTAGATGAAATCTGAGATTTTGATTTAAAAGACTCCCTAGCATGCTTTCCTTTAATGCAAGGCTCACATACATCATACACATCAAAGTTCAAAGATGGAATGCCTCTAACTAGGCTCTTTTTAACTAATTTTTCAATTGTAGAAATTCCTATATGTCCTAATCTTCTATGCCATATATTCACATCACTAACATTGGAAATCATGCATTTAAGTTTGCAATCATTCAAGTCTTTCAAATTAATAGAATACACATTACCATCTCTTTTTCCTACAAGCACACATTCATTCATGGCATTTAAAAACTCACACTTTGAATCATCAAAACATATGCGCAACCCACAATCAGCCAAATGAGAAATGCTCAGAGGATTAAAAGATAAACCATCAACTAGTGAAACGTTAGAGATAGATATAGAAGATACATCACCTATGGATCCTTGACCAAGGATCCTACCCTTCTTGTTGTCCCCGAAGGTAACATGTCCTCCTTTGGAAGTTTCTTGAAAGCAAAGAATAGATTTGGATTACCGGTCATATGTCTTGAACAACCACTGTCCAAATACCACTTTGAAGCTCTAGAAGATTTGACTTTCAAGCACACCTACACGAGCTCCACTCACTTTAGGTACCCAATTTCTTTTGGGTCCTAGGAGGTTAGCACCAGCAACTTTAGTTCCCTTAGGAACCCACATTTGCACAATTCTCTTGCCAAACACATGTTGAAACTTTGGATGAATCTTGGCATTCAAGTCATGCATGTATGCATTCTGTGAAGTATGAAATGAAGTTCTAGCATACATATGACCTTGTGGTACCCTAGGTCTCCTATAATAAGCCACGGATTGCCCTTGTTTCTTAGGGAACCTTAAGGGTCTCATATGACCAGATTTACTTCCATTCTTCCAAGGCTCAAATAGCACATTCCCAATAGGAATTGCTTTACGCCCTACGGGCTGGAGATGTGTAGCATGCTCATGATGTGATTTTGAAGTACTAGCATGCATATCATTCAAATGATTATAGTTAGGAGGAGAAAAATTCAGTTTCATAGGTAAGCACTTATCCTCCTTATCATTCAAAGAATCCAAGTAACCATGTGATACAAAAGTTGTAGAAATATCATGCAAATCACATTTTTTTAACTTCACATCGTCATTAATGTAGCCTAGACCAGATTTGTCAAGAGATTGTCTAAGGCATGAAAGAAGTGAATTAAGTCTAGATGATCCCATACTAAACTTAGAGAAAGATTTCTCTAGTTCCTCATATCTCATTTTTAATGTGTCCAACTCATCTTGAACACTAGAGTCAACATGGGACTCTTGGTTCTCATTAGGCAAAATAGCAATTAATTTCAAATCATCATACTCTTCTTGCAAAGTACCAAGTCTAAGTTGTAAATCTTCAATCAAAGGCTCATGATCACATTTAGACATGTCATTAGAACACATGGCAGCAAGCATATCACATTTTTCATCATATTTAGCATTAAGTTCATCAATGGTCTTTTCATGCTCTTCTACCTTAGCATTTAAACACCCAATCTCATTTTTCAATTGTTTCTTTTCCTTATGCATTTTCCTATTCTTAGCATTCATGTCATTAAGTAAGGAAAGCAAATCATCAATAGACACATCATCATCATCATCATGATCAAAAGAATTTACCTCCTCATCCGGATCGGATGAGTTTCCTTTGGCCATCAAGCAAAATCTAGCAACCTCATCCTTACTTGAAGAGCTTTCGGAGTCCGAATCACTCAAGTCGTCTCCACTATCACCCTTGGAGGAAAAAGCTAGACTCTTCTTTTTGGTGTCGTCCTTTTGGGCTTCTCTTACCTTCATGGTTGTTTCATACACCATCAAAGAACCGACCAGCTCATCCAACTTCAAGATTTTGAGGTCTTTAGCTTCTTGGATGGCTGTGACTTTGGCATCCCATGCTTCTGGAAGACTTCTCAAGTATTTTTGCACCTTTTCTTGATTGGAGAAAGTCTTTCCTAAAGATTCAAGAGAATTCAAAATCTGAGTTAGTCTTATATCCATTTCGACAATGGATTCATTAGGATGCATGGTAAATAGTTCATATGAATGCATGAGCATGTTAATCCTTGACTCCTTTACTTGATTAGTGCCCTCATGCTTCATCTCTAACCTAGTCCACATGTCTTTAGCCGAAATGCATGTAGAAATATGTTTAGCGTCAACTTGATTTAATGCATTAAACAAGATAGACATAGCTTTAGCATTTAAAGACATCTTCTTCTTATCATGTTCATCCCATTTATCCCTAGGTTTTGAAATCTCTTTTTCGACATCACCGATCTTGGTGGTGATGGTAGGCTCATAAGGTCCATCCTCTATGACATACCACAAATCAATATCAAGAGACATGAAATAAAGTTTCATTCTCATCTTCCAATGGTCATAGTCTTCTCCATTAAAGAATGGAGGTCTACCACTAGATTGACCCTCTAACACATGATCATGTCTACCACTAGTAGATGCCATCATATAAATCACTAACAATGCACAAGAAAATTACTTCTATATGCAAGGGAACACAAGCTCCGATACCACTTGTTGGATCGGATGGCACCACAAGAGGGGGGGTGAATTGTGATCTTAATCAAATTTAGACTAAGTCACCTCTTTTTTGTTTCAATTGAGTTTCACCCTAAGCGGAAGCAATTTAAATAAGTTGAATATAAATGTATGCAAAGATAATCACATACATCAAACTTAACAACAAGAATCAAATCAAATGATCAAAATGAATATCACACACAAAAACAAGTTGTAATGAAGCACAAAATCAGATTCAATAAATGTATGCACAAGCTTGATTCTATCACCCTAGATGTCCAATTTCAAGTATACAATGCAAGTATGATATGCTAAAATGAAATTGCTGTAAAGTAAAAAGGGCAAAGAGATTTATAGTGGTTCGGCTTAACCCAAGCCTACTCCACTCCCCAAGTCCCACTTGGGAATTTCAAACACTCCACTATAGCTTGTTCAACCGAGTCAAGCGGAACTCATACAACCAGTGTTTTTGTAGCTCAAACACCAAACTTTACACACCGTGTGATTTATAGCTCACCACACAAACTCTTATCAACAATACACCTCGGTCTCACCGAGAACACAAATCAACAAATTGAATTCTCAAATAGGCTCTTTATGGTAGCCGGGTAGAGAAGTAGTTTAAGCTCAAGGTATGGCTCTTTGTGTAGCTAGATATGAAAGTGTTTAGGCTCAAATGAAGCTCTTGAAAAGCTGGAATGGGAATGGTAAGCACAAAACTCAGATTTGAGATTTTTGGTTGTTAGTGTTTGTGAAACTTTGAGTAGTGTAACAACCAACGAAAATCAGTTATCACAAGGCTTGAATGATGAAATGGAGATGATGAATGTAGCCTTAGAAGTGCTGGAAACCAGATTATATCACAAAGAAAATGACTCTTGAGAATATGATGAAAATCAGATTTGAATGGCTCAAGAGTAACAATAAAGCTTTGCTTGGCTAGTGTATATGATCTCTCTTCAAAATCAAGTATGTAATCAAGGAATGAATGAGTGAGAGAATGAAAGCTTGAGAGATGAAGAACACTTAAGAGACAAAGAGTAATTTTCGGCCAAGTCTGTGCACCATAGACAAAGAGTTAGTTTTTATAGAAAATTGTGGAGTGTAAGCTCATGAAATGAGGGCCATTGGATTGATATGAAAGATATGGACCCTTGGATCATTATAGACGTTAGAAGGCTTAGAGAAGTGTGAAAATGATTACAACAAGTCTCTTTTGGTAGGAAGAAATAATGGATTTTGGATGGATATAGACTTTGGAGGTCACCTTGAAAGATACAACAATTGACTTGAGAAAAGTTTGTCTTTTAGGTGGAGTAAATCATGGCTTTTGGATGGATATAGACTTTAGAGGCATCTTGAAAGATACAACAATTGACTTGAGAAAAGTTTGTCTCTTAGGTGGAATGAATGATGGCCTTTGGATCAAATGAAGATTCAATTTTGGCCATAGGATGTAAAGTAGGAGAGATAAGAATAAAGCTTGAATCTTTGGCCATTGGATTAAAATGTGATTTTGATGTAGAGAGAATATGATCCATTGGATGTGGAGTGTATTGGTTGGAAAGAGAAATGGTTTTGAAATAAAGCTTCCCACACATGTGAAGAGAAAAACTTGTCATAAGACTTGTTGTACCTCTTGTCTCCTCCTTTCAAATTAACTTTTCCTTCTCTTCTCTTTTTGGGTCCAAGTCTTCTAGTTAAGATGTAACTATGGTTAACTTGTCTTCTTTGCCATGTCATCAATGCCATGTCATTAATGCCATGTCAACAATGGCATGTCAGCTGCCACGTCACGTCCGTCGATTCTGACTTTGACTAGAAAGTTAATTTTCCTTCAATTGATCCCAATTAAGCTCCAAGACATCTTTGGCAAAACTTGACTTATGTTGACCACGAAATTGACTTTCTTAATCATGTTTGACACTGATTAAGCCTTCACTAATGTTGGTCAAGGATGACATTAGGACCAATTTACGTTTTGGTCACCCTACACACAAATCATACTCAAGACATGCTATGTAAACCCTTTTAGGATTTCTTGCAATTAGTCCACGTTAGTTCAATAATCAAATCATCAAATAAGCACAATTGAACTAGTTTAATATAAGTCTTGAATTCCTAAACTAATCAAGTAGGCATATGCAGCTAGGTTTCTCAATACAATCAATAGATCAAAGTTCAATCAAAACATGCCGTTGTAATCACTCAAACATATATTCAACAATTGATGCATTGGAATTGCTCAACTCTCTCCATAGAGGAGCTTTTCACGTTTTTGAGCAATTTGAGACATAACTTGGTCTATTCGCCTCTTTAACTTACGAAACGTGGCACGAAGGCTCAACTAGCAAGTTAGACTTTTAAGAGCACTAAATAGAGTACAACGGTCCACATTGATGCTTTGGAATTGCTCAACTCTCTCCATAGAGGAGCTTTTCACGTTCTTGAGCAATTTGAGACATAACTTGGTCTATTCGCCTCTTTACCTTACGAAACGTGGCACGAAGGCTCAACTAGCAAGTTAGACTTCTAAGAACACTAAATAGAGTAGAATGGTCCACATTGATGCTTTGGAATTGCTAAACTCTCTCTATAGAGGAGCTTTTCACGTTCTTGAGCAATTTGAGACATAACTTGGTCTATTCGCCTCTTTACCTTACGAAACATGGCACGAAGGCTCAACTAGCAAGTTAGACTTTTAAGAGCACTAAATAGAGTACAACGGTCCACATTGATGCATTGGAATTGCTCAACTCTCTCCATAGAGGAGCTTTTCACGTTTTTGAGCAATTTGAGACATAACTTGGTCTATTCGCCTCTTTACCTTACGAAACGTGGCACGAAGGCTCAACTAGCAAGTTAGACTTTTAAGAGCACTAAATAGAGTACAACGGTCCACATTGATGCTTTGGAATTGCTCAACTCTCTCCATAGACGAGCTTTTCACGTTCTTGAGTAATTTGAGACATAACTTGGTCTATTCGCCTCTTTACCTTACGAAACGTGGCACGAAGGCTCAACTAGCAAGTTAGACTTCTAAGAACACTAAATAGAGTAGAACGGTCAACATTGATGCTTTGGAATTGCTAAACTCTCTCTATAGAGGAGCTTTTCACGTTCTTGAGCAATTTGAGACATAACTTGGTCTATTCGCCTCTTTACCTTACGAAACATGGCACGAAGGCTCAACTAGCAAGTTAGACTTTTAAGAGCACTAAATAGAGTACAACGGTCCACATTGATGCATTGGAATTGCTCAACTCTCTCCATGGAGGAGCTTTTCACGTTTTTGAGCAATTTGAGACATAACTTGGTCTATTCGCCTCTTTACCTTACGAAACGTGGCACGAAGGCTGAACTAGCAAGTTAGACTTCTAAGAGCACTAAATAGAGTAGAACGGTCCACATTGATGCTTTGGAATTGCTCAACTCTCTCCATAGAGGAGCGTTTCACGTTTTTGTGCAATTTGAGACATAACTTGGTCTATTCGCGTCTTTACCTTAAGAAACATGGCACGAAGGCTCAACTAGCAAGTTAGACTTTTAAGAGCACTAAATAGAGTACAACGGTCCACATTGATGCTTTGGAATTGCTCAACTCTCTCCATAGAGGAGCTTTTCACGTTTTTGTGCAATTTGAGACATAACTTGGTCTATTCGCCTCTTTGCCTTACGAAACGTGGCACGAAGGCTCAACTAGCAAGTTAGACTTCTAAGAACATTAAATAGAGTAGAACGGTCCACATTGATGCTTTGGAATTGCTCAACTCTCTCCATAGAGGAGCTTTTCGCGTTTTTGTGCAATTTGAGATATAACTTGGTCTATTCGCGTCTTTACCTTACGAAACGTGGCAAGAAGGCTCAACTAGCAAGTTAGACTTTTAAGAGCACTAAATAGAGTACAACAGTCCACATTGATGCATTGGAATTGCTCAACTCTCTCCATAGAGGAGCTTTTCACGTTTTTGAGCAATTTGAGACATAACTTGGTCTATTCGCGTCTTTACCTTACGAAACGTGGCACGAAGGCTCAACTAGCAAGTTAGACTTCTAAGAACACTAAATAGAGTAGAACGGTCCACATTGATGCTTTGGAATTGCTCAACTCTCTCCATAGAGGAGCGTTTCACGTTTTTGTGCAATTTGAGACATAACTTGGTCTATTCGCGTCTTTACCTTAAGAAACATGGCACGAAGGCTCAACTAGCAAGTTAGACTTTTAAGAGCACTAAATAGAGTACAACGGTCCACATTGATGCTTTGGAATTGCTCAACTCTCTCCATAGAGGAGCTTTTCACGTTCTTGAGCAATTTGAGACATAACTTGGTCTATTCGCCTCTTTACCTTACGAAACGTGGCACGAAGGCTCAACTAGCAAGTTAGACTTTTAAGAGCACTAAATAGAGTACAACGGTCCACATTGATGCTTTGGAATTGCTCAACTCTCTCCATAGAGGAGCTTTTCACGTTTTTGAGCAATTTGAGACATAACTTGGTCTATTCGCCTCTTTACCTTACGAAACGTGGCACGAAGGCTCAACTAGCAAGTTAGACTTCTAAGAACACTAAATAGAGTAGAACGGTCCACATTGATGCTTTGGAATTGCTCAACTCTCTCCATAGACGAGCTTTTCACGTTCTTGAGCAATTTGAGACATAACTTGGTCTATTCGCCTCTTTACCTTACGAAACATGGCACGAAGGCTCAACTAGCAAGTTAGACTTTTAAGAGCACTAAATAGAGTACAACGGTCCACATTGATGCTTTGGAATTGCTCAACTCTCTCCATAGAGGAGCTTTTCACGTTTTTGTGCAATTTGAGACATAACTTGGTCTATTCGCCTGTTTACCTTACGAAACGTGGCACGAAGGCTCAACTAGCAAGTTAGACTTTTAAGAGCACTAAATAGAGTACAACGGTCCACATTGATGCTTTGGAATTGCTCAACTATCTCCATAGGGAAGCTTTTCACGTTTTTGTGCAATTTGAGACATAACTTGGTCTATTCGCCTCTTTACCTTACGAAACATGGCACGAAGGCTCAACTAGCAAGTTAGACTTTTAAGAGCACTAAATAGAGTACAAAGGTCCACATTGATGCTTTGGAATTGCTCAACTCTCTCCATAGAGGAGCTTTTCACGTTTTTGAGCAATTTGAGACATAACTTGGTCTATTCGCCTCTTTACCTAACGAAACGTGGCACGAAGGCTCAAGTAGCAAGTTCGACTTCTAAGAACATTAAATAGAGTAGAACGGTCCACATTGATGCTTTGGAATTGCTCAACTCTCTCCATAGAGGAGCTTTTCGCGTTTTTGTGCAATTTGAGACATAACTTGGTCTATTCGCGTCTTTACCTTACGAAACGTGGCACGAAGGCTCAACTAGCAAGTTAGGCTTTTAAGAGCACTAAATAGAGTACAACGGTCCACATTGATGCATTGGAATTGCTCAACTCTCTCCATAGAGGAGCTTTTCACGTTTTTGAGCAATTTGAGACATAACTTGGTCTATTCGCCTCTTTACCTTACGAAACGTGGCACGAAGGCTCAACTAGCAAGTTAGACTTCTAAGAACACTAAATAGAGTAGAACGGTCCACATTGATGCTTTGGAATTGCTCAACTCTCTCCATAGACGAGCTTTTCACGTTCTTGAGCAATTTGAGACATAACTTGGTCTATTCGCCTCTTTACCTTACGAAACATGGCACGAAGGCTCAACTAGCAAGTTAGACTTTTAAGAGCACTAAATAGAGTACAACGGTCCACATTGATGCTTTGGAATTGCTCAACTCTCTCCATAGAGGAGCTTTTCACGTTTTTGTGCAATTTGAGACATAACTTGGTCTATTCGCCTGTTTACCTTACGAAACGTGGCACGAAGGCTCAACTAGCAAGTTAGACTTTTAAGAGCACTAAATAGAGTACAACGGTCCACATTGATGCTTTGGAATTGCTCAACTATCTCCATAGGGAAGCTTTTCACGTTTTTGTGCAATTTGAGACATAACTTGGTCTATTCGCCTCTTTACCTTACGAAACATGGCACGAAGGCTCAACTAGCAAGTTAGACTTTTAAGAGCACTAAATAGAGTACAAAGGTCCACATTGATGCTTTGGAATTGCTCAACTCTCTCCATAGAGGAGCTTTTCACGTTTTTTAGCAATTTGAGACATAACTTGGTCTATTCGCCTCTTTACCTTACTAAACGTGGCACGAAGGCTCAACTAGCAAGTTAGACTTCTAAGAACACTAAATAGAGTAGAACGGTCCACATTGATGCTTTGGAATTGCTCAACTCTCTCCATAGACGAGCTTTTCACGTTCTTGAGCAATTAGAGACATAACTTGGTCTATTCGCCTCTTTACCTTACGAAACATGGCACGAAGGCTCAACTAGCAAGTTATACTTTTAAGAGCACTAACTATAGTACAACGGTCCACATTGATGCATTGGAATTGCTCAACTCTCTCCATAGAGGAGCTTTTCACATTTTTGTGCAATTTGAGACATAACTTGGTCTATTCGCCTCTCTACCTTACGAAACGTGGCACGAAGGCTCAACTAGCAAGTTAGACTTTTAAGAGCACTAAATAGAGTACAACGGTCCACATTGATGCATTGGAATTGCTCAACTCTCTCCATAGAGGAGCTTTTCACGTTTTTGTGCAATTTGAGACATAACTTGGTCTATTCGCCTCTTTACCTAACGAAACGTGGCACGAAGGCTCAAGTAGCAAGTTCGACTTCTAAGAACATTAAATAGAGTAGAACTGTCCACATTGATGCTTTGGAATTGCTCAACTCTCTCCATAGAGGAGCTTTTCGCGTTTTTGTGCAATTTGAGACATAACTTGGTCTATTCGCGTCTTTACCTTACGAAACGTGGCACGAAGGCTCAACTAGCAAGTTAGGCTTTTAAGAGCACTAAATAGAGTACAACGGTCCACATTGATGCATTGGAATTGCTCAACTCTCTCCATAGAGGAGCTTTTCACGTTTTTGTGCAATTTGAGACATAACTTGGTCTATTCGCGTCTTTACCTAACGAAACGTGGCACGAAGGCTCAAGTAGCAAGTTCGACTTCTAAGAACATTAAATAGAGTAGAACTGTCCACATTGATGCTTTGGAATTGCTCAACTCTCTCCATAGAGGAGCTTTTCACGTTTTTGAGCAATTTGAGACATAACTTGGTCTATTCGCCTCTTTACCTTACGAAACGTGGCACGAAGGCTCAACTAGCAAGTTAGACTTCTAAGAACACTAAATAGAGTAGAACGGTCCACATTGATGCTTTGGAATTGCTCAACTCTCTCCATAGACGAGCTTTTCACGTTCTTGAGCAATTTGAGACATAACTTGGTCTATTCGCCTCTTTACCTTACGAAACATGGCACGAAGGCTCAACTAGCAAGTTAGACTTTTAAGAGCACTAAATAGAGTACAACGGTCCACATTGATGCATTGGAATTGCTCAACTCTCTCCATAGAGGAGCTTTTCACGTTTTTGTGCAATTTGAGACATAACTTGGTCTATTCGCGTCTTTACCTTACGAAACGTGGCACGAAGGCTCAACTAGCAAGTTAGGCTTTTAAGAGCACTAAATAGAGTACAACGGTCCACATTGATGCATTGGAATTGCTCAACTCTCTCCATAGAGGAGCTTTTCACGTTTTTGAGCAATTTGAGACATAACTTGGTCTATTCGCCTCTTTACCTTACGAAACGTGGCACGAAGGCTCAACTAGCAAGTTAGACTTCTAAGAACACTAAATAGAGTAGAACGGTCCACATTGATGCTTTGGAATTGCTCAACTCTCTCCATAGACGAGCTTTTCACGTTCTTGAGCAATTTGAGACATAACTTGGTCTATTCGCCTCTTTACCTTACGAAACATGGCACGAAGGCTCAACTAGCAAGTTAGACTTTTAAGAGCACTAAATAGAGTACAACGGTCCACATTGATGCATTGGAATTGCTCAACTCTCTCCATAGAGGAGCTTTTCACGTTTTTGTGCAATTTGAGACATAACTTGGTCTATTCGCCTGTTTACCTTACGAAACGTGGCACGAACGCTCAACTAGCAATTTAGACTTTTAAGAGCACTAAATAGAGTACAACGGTCCACATTGATGCTTTGGAATTGCTCAACTATCTCCATAGGGAAGCTTTTCACGTTTTTGTGCAATTTGAGACATAACTTGGTCTATTCGCCTCTTTACCTTACGAAACATGGCACGAAGGCTCAACTAGCAAGTTAGACTTTTAAGAGCACTAAATAGAGTACAAAGGTCCACATTGATGCTTTGGAATTGCTCAACTCTCTCCATAGAGGAGCTTTTCACGTTTTTTAGCAATTTGAGACATAACTTGGTCTATTCGCCTCTTTACCTAACGAAACGTGGCACGAAGGCTCAAGTAGCAAGTTCGACTTCTAAGAACATTAAATAGAGTAGAACTGTCCACATTGATGCTTTGGAATTGCTCAACTCTCTCCATAGAGGAGCTTTTCACGTTTTTGAGCAATTTGAGACATAACTTGGTCTATTCGCCTCTTTACCTTACGAAACGTGGCACGAAGGCTCAACTAGCAAGTTAGACTTCTAAGAACACTAAATAGAGTAGAACGGTCCACATTGATGCTTTGGAATTGCTCAACTCTCTCCATAGACGAGCTTTTCACGTTCTTGAGCAATTTGAGACATAACTTGGTCTATTCGCCTCTTTACCTTACGAAACATGGCACGAAGGCTCAACTAGCAAGTTAGACTTTTAAGAGCACTAAATAGAGTACAACGGTCCACATTGATGCATTGGAATTGCTCAACTCTCTCCATAGAGGAGCTTTTCACGTTTTTGTGCAATTTGAGACATAACTTGGTCTATTCGCGTCTTTACCTTACGAAACGTGGCACGAAGGCTCAACTAGCAAGTTAGGCTTTTAAGAGCACTAAATAGAGTACAACGGTCCACATTGATGCATTGGAATTGCTCAACTCTCTCCATAGAGGAGCTTTTCACGTTTTTGAGCAATTTGAGACATAACTTGGTCTATTCGCCTCTTTACCTTACGAAACGTGGCACGAAGGCTCAACTAGCAAGTTAGACTTCTAAGAACACTAAATAGAGTAGAACGGTCCACATTGATGCTTTGGAATTGCTCAACTCTCTCCATAGACGAGCTTTTCACGTTCTTGAGCAATTTGAGACATAACTTGGTCTATTCGCCTCTTTACCTTACGAAACATGGCACGAAGGCTCAACTAGCAAGTTAGACTTTTAAGAGCACTAAATAGAGTACAACGGTCCACATTGATGCATTGGAATTGCTCAACTCTCTCCATAGAGGAGCTTTTCACGTTTTTGTGCAATTTGAGACATAACTTGGTCTATTCGCCTGTTTACCTTACGAAACGTGGCACGAACGCTCAACTAGCAATTTAGACTTTTAAGAGCACTAAATAGAGTACAACGGTCCACATTGATGCTTTGGAATTGCTCAACTATCTCCATAGGGAAGCTTTTCACGTTTTTGTGCAATTTGAGACATAACTTGGTCTATTCGCCTCTTTACCTTACGAAACATGGCACGAAGGCTCAACTAGCAAGTTAGACTTTTAAGAGCACTAAATAGAGTACAAAGGTCCACATTGATGCTTTGGAATTGCTCAACTCTCTCCATAGAGGAGCTTTTCACGTTTTTTAGCAATTTGAGACATAACTTGGTCTATTCGCCTCTTTACCTTACTAAACGTGGCACGAAGGCTCAACTAGCAAGTTAGACTTCTAAGAACACTAAATAGAGTAGAACGGTCCACATTGATGCTTTGGAATTGCTCAACTCTCTCCATAGACGAGCTTTTCACGTTCTTGAGCAATTTGAGACATAACTTGGTCTATTCGCCTCTTTACCTTACGAAACATGGCACGAAGGCTCAACTAGCAAGTTATACTTTTAAGAGCACTAACTAGAGTACAACGGTCCACATTGATGCATTGGAATTGCTCAACTCTCTCCATAGAGGAGCTTTTCACGTTTTTGTGCAATTTGAGACATAACTTGGTCTATTCGCCTCTCTACCTTACGAAACGTGGCACGAAGGCTCAACTAGGAAGTTAGACTTTTAAGAGCACTAAATAGAGTACACCGGTCCACATTGATGCTTTGGAATTGCTCAACTCTCTCCATAAGGAAGCTTTTCACGTTTTTGTGCAATTTGAGACATAACTTGGTCTATTCGCCTCTTTAGCTTACGAAACGTGGCACGAAGGCTCAACTAGCAAGTTAGACTTCTAAGAAAACTAAATAGAGTAGAACGGTCCACATTGATGCTTTGGAATTGCTCAACTCTCTCCATACAGGAGCTTTTCACGTTTTTGAGCAATTTGAGACATGACTTGGTCTATTCGCCTCTTTACCTTACGAAACGTGGCACGAAGGCTCAACTAGCAAGTTAGGCTTTTAAGAGCACTGAATAGAGTACAACGGTCCACATTGATGCTTTGGAATTGCTCAACTCTCTCCATAGAGGAGCTTTTCACGTTTTTGTGCAATTTGAGACATAACTTGGTCTATTCGCCTCTTTACCTAACGAAACGTGGCACGAAGGCTCAACTAGCAAGTTCGACTTCTAAGAACATTAAATAGAGTAGAACGGTCCACATTGATACTTTGTCAACTCTCTCCATAGAGGAGCTTTTCGCGTTTTTGTGCAATTTGAGACATAACTTGGTCTATTCGCGTCTTTACCTTACGAAACGTGGCACGAAGGCTCAACTAGCAAGTTAGACTTTTAAGAGCACTAAATAGAGTACAACGGTCCACATTGATGCATTGGAATTGCTCAACTCTCTCCATAGAGGAGCTTTTCACGTTTTTGAGCAATTTGATACATAACTTGGTCTATTCGCCTCTTTACCTTACGAAACGTGGCACGAAGGCTCAACTAGCAAGTTAGACTTCTAAGAAAACTAAATTGAGTAGAACGGTCCACATTGATGCTTTGGAATTGCTCAACTCTCTCCATAGAGGAGCTTTTGACGTTTTTGAGCAATTTGAGACATAACTTGGTCTATTCGCCTCTTTACCTTACGAAACGTGGCACGAAGGCTCAACTAGCAAGTTAGGCTTTTAAGAGCACTAAATAGAGTACAACGGTCCACATTGATGCTTTGGAATTGCTCAACTCTCTCCATAGAGGAGCTTTTCACGTTTTTGTGCAATTTGAGACATAACTTGGTCTATTCGCCTCTTTACCTAACGAAACGTGGCACGAAGGCTCAAGTAGCAAGTTCGACTTCTAAGAACATTAAATAGAGTAGAACGGTCCACATTGATGCTTTGGAATTGCTCAACTCTCTCCATAGAGGAGCTTTTCGCGTTTTTGTGCAATTTGAGACATAACTTGGTCTATTCGCGTCTTTACCTTACGAAACGTGGCACGAAGGCTCAACTAGCAAGTTAGACTTTTAAGAGCACTAAATAGAGTACAACGGTCCACATTGATGCATTGGAATTGCTCAACTATCTCCATAGAGGAGCTTTTCACGTTTTTGAGCAATTTGAGACATAACTTGGTCTATTCGCCTCTTTACCTTACGAAACGTGGCACGAAGGCTCAACTAGCAAGTTAGACTTCTAAGAACACTAAATAGAGTAGAACGGTCCACATTGATGCTTTGGAATTGCTCAACTCTCTCCATAGACGAGCTTTTCACGTTCTTGAGCAATTTGAGACATAACTTGATCTATTCGCCTCTTTACCTTACGAAACATGGCACGAAGGCTCAACTAGCAAGTTAGACTTTTAAGAGCACTAAATAGAGTACAACGTGTTGAATATATATTTGTGTGATTACAACAGCATGTTTTGATTGAGCTTTGATCTATTGATTGTATTGAGAAACCTAGGTGCATATGCCTACTTGATTAGTTTAGGAATTCAAGACTTATATTAAACTAGTTTAATTGTGCTTATTTGATGATTTGATTATTGAACTAACGTGGACTAATTGCAAGAAATCCTAAAAGGGTTTACATAGCGTGTTTTGAGTATGATTTGTGTGTAGGGTGACCAAAACGTAAATTGGTCCTAATGTCATCCTTGACCAACATTAGTGAAGGCTTAATCAGTGTCAAACATGATTAAGAAAGTCAATTTCATGGTCAACATAAGTCAAGTGTTGCCAAAGATGTCTTGGAGCTTAATTGGGATCAATTGAAGTAAAATTAACTTTCTAGTCAAAGTCAGAATCGACGGACGTGACGTGGCAGCTGACATGGCATTGTTGACATGGCATTGATGACATGGCAAAGAAGACAAGTTAACCATAGTTACATCTTAACTAGAAGACTTGGAGCCAAAAGAGAAGAGAAGGAGACAAGAGGTACAACAAGTCTTATGACAAGTTTTTCTCTTCACATGTGTGGGAAGCTTTATTTCAAAACCATTTCTCTTTCCCACCAAGACACTCCACATCCAATGGATCATATTCTCTCTACATCAAAATCACATTTTAATCCAATGGCCAAAGATTCAAGCTTTATTCTTATCTCTCCTACTTTACATCCTATGGCCAAAATTGAATCTTCATTTGATCCAAAGGCCATCATTTATTCCACCTAAGAGACAAAATTTTCTCAAGTCAATTGTTGTATCTTTCAAGATGCCTCTAAAGTCTATATCCATCCAAAAGCCATGATTTACTCCACCTAAAAGACAAACTTTTCTCAAGTCAATTGTTGTATCTTTCAAGGTGGCCTCCAAAAGACATCCATCCAAAAGCCATTATTTCTTCCTACCAAAAAAGACTTGTTGTAATCATTTTCACACTTCTCTAAGCCTTTTAACGTCTATAATGATCCAAGGGTCCATATCTTTCATATCAATCCAATGGCCCTCATTTCATGAGCTTACACTCCACAATTTCTATAAAAACTAACTCTTTGTCTATGGTGCACACACTTGGCCGAAAATTACACTCTCTCTCTCTAGTGTTCTTCATCTTCTAAAGCTTTCATTCTTTCACTCATTCATTCCTTGATTACATACTTGATTTTGAAGAGAGATCATACACACTAGCCAAGTAAAGCTTTATTGTTACTCTTGAGCCTTTCTTACCAGATTCTTATCATTTCCTCAAGAGCCATTTTCTTACTTGCACAATCTGATTTCCAGCACCTATTAGGCTTCATTCTATATCTTCATTTCACCATTCAAGCCTTATCATAACTGATTTTCGTTGGTTGATACACTACTCAAAATTTCACATACCCTAGCAACCAAAAATCTCAAATCTGAGTTTTGTGCTTACCATTCCCATTCCAGCTTTTCAAGAGCTTCATTTGAGCCCTAGACACTTACAAATCCAGCTACTAAAGAGCCAGCCTTTGAGCCTAAACTTATCTCATGCCCGGCTATTCTTAGAGCCATTTTTGAGCTTGTATTTTGTTGATTAAGTTAGTGTGGTGAGCTACAAACCACACGGTGTGTAGAGTTTGGTGTGGTGAGCTACAAACCACACGGTGTGTAGAGTTTGGTGTTTGAGCTACAAAAACATCGGTTGTAAGAGTTCCGCTTGACTCGGTTGAACAAGCTATAGTGAAGTGTTTGAAATTCCCAAGTGGGACTTGGGGAGTGGAGTAGGCTTGGGTTAAGCCGAACCACTATAAATCTCTTTGCCCTCTTTACTTTACAGCAATTTCATTTTAGCATATCATACTTGCATTGCATACTTGAAATTGGACATCTAGGGTGATAGAATCAAGCTTGTGCATACATTTGTTGAATCTGATTTTGTGCTTCATTATAACTTGTTTTGGTGTGCGATATTCATTTTGATCATTTGACTTGATTCTTGTTGTTAAGTTTGATTTATGTGATTATCTTTGTATACATTTATATTCAACTTATTTAAATTGCTTCCGCTTAGGGTGAAACTCAATTGAAATACAAAAAGAGGTGACTTAGTCTAAATTTGATTAAGATCACAATTCACCCCCCCTCTTGTGGTGCCATCCGATCCAACACAACGGTCCACATTGATGCATTGGAATTGCTCAACTCTCTCCATAGAGGAGCTTTTCACGTTTTTGTGCAATTTGAGACATAACTTGGTCTATTCGCCTCTTTACCTTACGAAACGTGGCACGAAGGCTCAACTAGCAAGTTAGACTTTTAAGAGCACTAAATAGAGTACAACGGTCCACATTGATGCTTTGGAATTGCTCAACTCTCTCCATAGAGGAGCTTTTCACGTTTTTGAGCAATTTGAGACATAACTTGGTCTATTCGCCTCTTTACCTTACGAAACGTGGCACGAAGGCTCAACTAGCAAGTTAGACTTTTAAGAGCACTAAATAGAGTACAACGGTCCACATTGATGCATTGGAATTGCTCAACTCTCTCCATAGAGGAGCTTTTCACGTTTTTGAGCAATTTGAGACATAACTTGGTCTATTCGCCTCTTTACCTTACGAAACGTGGCACGAAGGCTCAACTAGCAAGTTAAGTCTAAGAACACTAAATAGAGTAGAACGGTCCACATTGATGCTTTGGAATTGCTAAACTCTCTCCATAGAGGAGCTTTTCACGTTCTTGAGCAATTTGAGACATAACTTGGTCTATTCGCCTCTTTACCTTACGAAACATGGCACGAAGGCTCAACTAGCAAATTAGACTTTTAAGAGCACTAAATAGAGTACAACGGTCCACATTGATGCATTGGAATTGCTCAACTCTCTCCATAGAGGAGCTTTTCACGTTTTTGTGTAATTTGAGACATAACTTGGTCTATTCGCGCCTTTAACTTACGAAACGTGGCACGAAGGCTCAACTAGCAAGTTAGACTTCTAAGAACACTAAATAGAGTAGAACGGTCCACATTGATGCTTTGGAATTGCTCAACTCTCTCCATAGAGGAGCGTTTCACGTTTTTGTGCAATTTGAGACATAACTTGGTCTATTCGCGTCTTTACCTTAAGAAACATGGCACGAAGGCTCAACTAGCAAGTTAGACTTTTAAGAGCACTAAATAGAGTACAACGGTCCACATTGATGCATTGGAATTGCTCAACTCTCTCCATAGAGGAGCTTTTCACGTTTTTGTGTAATTTGAGACATAACTTGGTCTATTCGCGTCTTTAACTTATGAAACGTGGCACGAAGGCTCAACTAGCAAGTTAGACTTCTAAAAACACTAAATAGAGTAGAACGGTCCACATTGATGCTTTGGAATTGCTCAACTCTCTCCATAGAGGAGCGTTTCACTTTTTGTGCAATTTGAGAGATAAGTTGGTCTATTGACGTCTTTACCTTAAGAAACGTGGCACGAAGGCTCAACTAGCAAGTTAGACTTTTAAGAGCACTAAATAGAGTACAACGGTCCACATTGATGCTTTGGAATTGCTCAACTCTCTCCATAGGGGAGCTTTTCACGTTCTTGAGCAATTTGAGACATAACTTGGTCTAGTCGCCTCTTTACCTTAAGAAACGTGGCACGAAGGCTCAACTAGCAAGTTAGACTTCTAAGAACACTAAATAGAGTAGAACGGTCCACATTGATGCTTTGGAATTGCTAAACTCTCTCCATAGAGGAGCTTTTCACGTTCTTGAGCAATTTGAGACATAACTTGGTCTATTCGCCTCTTTACCTTACGAAACATGGCACGAAGGCTCAACTAGCAAGTTAGACTTTTAAGAGCAGTAAATAGAGTACAACGGTCCACATTCATGCTTTGGAATTGCTCAACTCTCTCCATAGAAGAGCTTTTCACGTTTTTGTGCAATTTGAGACATAACTTGGTCTATTCGCGTCTTTACCTTACGAAACGTGGCACGAAGGCTCAACTAGCAAGTTAGACTTCTAAGAACATTAAAAAGAGTAGAACGATCCACATTGATGCTTTGGAATTGCTCAACTCTCTCCATAGAGGAGCTTTTCGCGTTTTTGTGCAATTTGAGACATAACTTGGTCTATTCGCGTCTTTACCTTACGAAACGTGCCACGAAGGCTCAACTAGCAAGTTAGACTTTTAAGAGCACTAAATAGAGTACAACGGTCCACATTGATGCATTGGAATTGCTCAACTCTCTCCATAGAGGAGCTCTTTACGTTTTTGAGCAATTTGAGACATAACTTGGTCTATTCGCCTCTTTACCTTACGAAACGTGGCACGAAGGCTCAACTCGCAAGTTAGACTTCTAAGAACACTAAATAGAGTAGAACGGTCCACATTGATGCTTTGGAATTGCTAAACTCTCTCCATAGAGGAGCTTTTCACGTTCTTGAGCAATTTGAGACATAACTTGGTCTATTCGCCTCTTTACCTTACGAAACATGCCACGAAGGCTCAACTAGCAAGTTAGACTTTTAAGAGCACTAAATAGAGTACAAAGGTCCACATTGATGCATTGGAAATGCTCAACTCTCTCCATAGAGGAGCTTTTCACGTTTTTGTGCAATTTGAGACATAACTTGGTCTATTCGCGTCTTTAACTTACGAAACGTGGCACAAAGGCTCAACTGGCAAGTTAGACTTCTAAGAACACTAATTAGAGTAGAACAGTCCACATTGATGCTTTGGAATTGCTCAACTCTCTCCATAGAGGAGCGTTTCTCGTTTTTGTGCAATTTGAGACATAACTTGGTCTATTCGCGTCTTTACCTTAAGAAACATGGCACGAAGGCTCAACTAGCAAGTTAGACTTTTAAGAGCACTAAATAGAGTACAACGGTCCACATTGGTGCTTTGGAATTGCTCAACTCTCTCCATAGAGGATGTTTTCACGTTTTTGAGCAATTTGAGACAAAACTTGGTCTATTCGCCTCTTTACCTTACGAAACGTGGCACGAAGGCTCAACTAGCAAGTTAGACTTTTAAGAGCACTAAATAGAGTACAACGGTCCACATTGATGCTTTGGAATTGCTAAAGTCTCTCCATAGTGGAACTTTTCACGTTTTTGTGCAATTTCAAACATAACTTGGTCTATTCGCGTCTTTACCTTACGAAACGTGGCACGAAGGCTCAACTAGCAAGTTAGACTTCTAAGAACACTAAATAGAGTACAACGGTCCACATTGATGCTTTAAAATTGCTCAACTCTCTCCATAGGGGAGCTTTTCACTTTTTGAGCAATTTGAGACATAACTTGGTCTATTCGCCTCCTTACGTTACGAAACGTGGCACGAAGGCTCAACTAGCAAGTTAGACTTTTAAGAGCACTAAATAGAGTACAACGGTCCACATTGATGCTTTGAAATTGCTCAACTCTCTCCATAGAGGAGCTTTTCACTTTTTGTGCAATTTTAAATGTAACTTGGTCGATTCGCGTCTTTACCTTACGAAACGTGGCACGAAGGCTCAACTAGCAAGTTAGACTTCTAAGAACACTAAATAGAGTACAATGGTCCACATTGATGCTTTGGAATTGCTCAACTCTCTCCATAGACGAGCTTTTCTTGTTTTTTAGCCATTTGAGACATAACTTGGTCTATTCTCCTCTTTACCTTACGAAACGTGGCACGAAGGCTCAACTAGCAAGTTAGACTTCTAAGAACACTAAATAGACTAGAACGGTCCACATTGATGCTTTGGAATTGCTAAACTCTCTCCATAGAGGAGCTTTTCACGTTCTTGAGCAATTTGAGACATAACTTGGTCTATTCGCCTCTTTACCTTACGAAACGTGGCATGAAGGCTCAACTAGCAAGTTAGACTTTTAAGAGCACTAAATAGAGTACAACGGTCCACATTGATGCATTGGAATTGCTCAACTCTCTCCATAGAGGAGCTTTTCACGTTTTTGTGCAATTTGAGACATAACTTGGTCTATTCGCGTCTTTACCTTACGAAACGTGGCACAAAGGCTCAACTAACAAGTTAGACTTCTAAGAACACTAAATAGATTAGAACGGTCCACATTGATGCATTGGAATTGCTCAACTCTCTCCATAGAGGAGCTTTTCACGTTTTTGAGCAATTTGAGACATAACTTGGTCTATTCGCTTCTTTACCTTACGAAACGTGGCACGAAGGCTCAACTAGCAAGTTAGACTTCTAAGAACACTAAATAGAGCAGAACGGTCCACATTGATGCTTTGGAATTGCTAAACTCTCTCCATAGAGGAGCTTTTCACGTTCTTGAGCAATTTGAGACATAACTTGGTCTATTTGCCTCTTTACCTTACGAAACATGGCACGAAGGCTGAACTAGCAAGTTAGACTTTTAAGAGCACTAAATAGAGTACAACGGTCCACATTGATGCATTGGAATTGCTCAACTCTCTCCATAGAGGGGATTTTCACGTTTTTGTGCAATTTGAGACATAACTTGGTCTATTCGCGTCTTTACCTTACGAAACGTGGCACGAAGGCTCAACTAGCAAGTTAGACTTCTAAGAACATTAAATAGAGTAGAACGGTCCACATTGATGCATTGGAATTGCTCAACTCTCTCCATAGAGGAGCTTTTCACGTTTTTGAGCAATTTGAGACATAACTTGGTCTATTCGCTTCTTTACCTTACGAAACGTGGCACGAAGGCTCAACTAGCAAGTTAGACTTCTAAGAACACTAAATAGAGCAGAACGGTCCACATTGATGCTTTGGAATTGCTAAACTCTCTCCATAGACGAGCTTTTCACGTTCTTGAGCAATTTGAGACATAACTTGGTCTATTCGCCTCTTTACCTTACGAAACATGGCACGAAGGCTGAACTAGCAAGTTAGACTTTTAAGAGCACTAAATAGAGTACAACGGTCCATATTGATGCATTGGAATTGCTCAACTCTCTCCATAGAGGAGCTTCTCACGTTTTTGTCCAATTTGAAACATAACTTGGTGTATTCGCGTCTTTACCTTACGAAACATGGCACGAAGGCTCAACTAGCAAGTTAGACTTTTAAGAGCACTAAATAGAGTACAACGGTCCACATTGATGCTTTGGAATTGCTCAACTCTCTCCATAGAGGAGCTTTTCACGTTTTTGAGCAATTTGAGACATAACTTGGTCTATTCGCCTCTTTACCTTACGAAACGTGGCACGAAGGCTCAACTAGCAAGTTATACTTTTAAGAGCACTTAATAGAGTACAACCCCACATTGATGCATTGGAATTGCTCAACTCTCTCCATAGAGGAGCTTTTCACGTTTTTGTGCAATTTGAGACATAACTTGGTCTATTCGCGTCTTTACCTTACGAAACGTGGCACGAAGGCTCAACTAGCAAGTTAGACTTCTAAGAACACTAAATAGAGTAGAACGGTCCACATTGATGCTTTGGAATTGCTCAACTCTCTCCATAGAGGAGCTTTTCACGTTTTTGTGCAATTTGAGACATAACTTGGTCTATTCGCGTCTTTACCTTACGAAACGTGGCACGAAGGCTCAACTAGCAAGTTAGACTTCTAAGAACACTAAATAGAGTACAACGGTCCACATTGATGCTTTGGAATTGCTCAACTCTCTCCATAGACGAGCTTTTCACGTTTTTGAGCAATTTGAGACATAACTTGGTCTATTCGCCTCCTTACGTTACGAAACGGGGCACGGAGGCTCAACTAGCAAGTTAGACTTTTAAGAGCACCAAATAGAGTACAACGGTCCACATTGATGCTTTGGAATTGCTCAACTCTCTCCATAGAGGAGCTTTTCACGTTTTTGTGCAATTTCAAACATAACTTGGTCGATTCGCGTCTTTACCTTACGAAACGTGGCACGAAGGCTCAACTAGCAAGTTAGACTTCTAAGAACACTAAATAGAGTACAACGGTCCACATTGATGCTTTGGAATTGCTCAACTCTCTCCATGGACGAGCTTTTCTTGTTTTTCAGCCATTTGAGACATAACTTGGTCTATTCGCGTCTTTACCTTACGAAACGTGGCACGAAGGCTCAACTAGCAAGTTAGACTTCTAAGAACACTAAATAGAGTAGAACGGTCCACATTGATGCTTTGGAATTGCTAAACTCTCTCCATAGAGGAGCTTTTCACTTTTTGAGGAATTTGAGACATAACTTGGTCTATTCGCCTCCTTACGTTACGAAACGTGGCACGAAGGCTCAACTAGCAAGTTAGACTTTTAAGAGCACTAAATAGAGTACAACGGTCCACATTGATGCTTTGGAATTGCTCAACTCTCTCCATAGAGGAGCTTTTCACGTTTTTGTGCAATTTTAAATGTAACTTGGTCGATTCGCGTCTTTACCTTACGAAACGTGGCACGAAGGCTCAACTAGCAAGTTAGACTTCTAAGAACACTAAATAGAGTACAACGGTCCACATTGATGCTTTGGAATTGCTCAACTCTCTCCATAGACGAGCTTTTCTTGTTTTTTAGCCATTTGAGACATAACTTGGTCTATTCGCCTCTTTACCTTACGAAACGTGGCACAAAGGCTGAACTAGCAAGTTAGACTTCTAAGAACACTAAATAGAGTAGAACGGTCCACATTGATGCTTTGGAATTGCTAAACTCTCTCCATAGAGGAGCTTTTCACGTTTTTGTGCAATTTGAGACATAACTTGGTCTATTCGCGTCATTACCTTACGAAACATGGCATGAAGGCTCAACTAGCAAGTTAGACTTTTAAGAGCACTAAATAGAGGACAACGGTCCACATTGATGCTTTGGAATTGCTCAACTCTCTCCATAGAGGAGTTTTTCACGTTGTTGTGCAATTTGAGACATAACTTGGTCTATTCGCGTCTTTACCTTACGAAACGTGGCACGAAGACTCAACTAGCAAGTTAGACTTCTAAGAACACTAAATAGAGTAGAACGGTCCACATTGATGCTTTGGAATTGCTCAACTCTCTCCATAGAGGAGCTTTTCGCGTTTTTGTGCAATTTGAGACATAACTTGGTCTATTCGCGTCTTTACCTTACGAAACGTGGCACGAAGGCTCAACTAGCAAGTTAGACTTCTAAGAGCACTAAATAGAGTACAACGGTCCACATTGATGCTTTGGAATTGCTCAACTCTCTCCATAGAGGAGCTTTTCACGTTTTTGAGCAATTTGAGACATAACTTGGTCTATTCTCCTCTTTACCTTACGAAACGTGGCACAAAGGCTCAACTAACAAGTTAGACTTCTAAGAACACTAAATAGATTAGAACGGTCCACGTTGATGCTTTGGAATTGCTAAACTCTCTCCATAGAGGAGCTTTTCACGTTCTTGAGCAATTTGAGACATAACTTGGTCTATTTGCCTCTTTACCTTACGAAACATGGCACGAAGGCTGAACTAGCAAGTTAGACTTTTAAGAGCACTAAATAGAGTACAACGGTCCACATTGATGCGTTGGAATTGCTCAACTCTCTCCATAGAGGAGATTTTCACGTTTTTGTGCAATTTGAGACATAACTTGGTCTATTCGCGTCTTTACCTTACGAAACGTGGCACGAAGGCTCAACTAGCAAGTTAGACTTCTAAGAACATTAAATAGAGTACAACGGTCCACATTGATGCAATGGAATTGCTCAACTCTCTCCATAGAGGAGCTTTTCACGTTTTTGAGCAATTTGAGACATAACTTGGTCTATTCGCTTCTTTACCTTACGAAACGTGGCACGAAGGCTCAACTAGCAAGTTAGACTTCTAAGAACACTAAATAGAGCAGAACGGTCCACATTGATGCTTTGGAATTGCTCAACTCTCTCCATAGAGGAGCTTTTCACGTTCTTGAGCAATTTGAGACATAACTTGGTCTATTCTCCTCTTTACCTTACGAAACATGGCACGAAGGCTGAACTAGCAAGTTAGACTTTTAAGAGCACTAAATAGAGTACAACGGTCCACATTGATGCATTGGAATTGCTCAACTCTCTCCATAGAGGAGCTTTTCACGTTTTTGAGCAATTTGAGACATAACTTGGTGTATTCGCGTCTTTACCTTACGAAACATGGCACGAAGGCTCAACTAGCAAGTTAGACTTTTAAGAGCACTAAATAGAGTACAACGGTCCACATTGATGCTTTGGAATTGCTCAACTCTCTCCATAGAGGAGCTTTTCACGTTTTTGAGCAATTTGAGACATAACTTGGTCTATTCGCCTCTTTACCTTACGAAACGTGGCACGAAGGCTCAACTAGCAAGTTAGACTTTTAAGAGCACTTAAATAGAGTACAACGTCCACATTGATGCATTGGAATTGCTCAACTCTCTCCATAGAGGAGCTTTTCACGTTTTTGTGCAATTTGAGACATAACTTGGTCTATTCGCGTCTTTACCTTACGAAACGTGGCACGAAGGCTCAACTAGCAAGTTAGACTTCTAAGAACACTAAATAGAGTAGAACGGTACACATTGATGCTTTGGAATTGCTCAACTCTCTCCATAGAGGAGCTTTTCACGTTTTTGTGCAATTTGAGACATAACTTGGTCTATTCGCGTCTTTACCTTACGAAACGTGGCACGAAGGCTCAACTAGCAAGTTAGACTTCTAAGAACACTAAATAGAGTACAACGGTCCACATTGATGCTTCGGAATTGCTCAACTCTCTCCATAGAGGAGCTTTTCACGTTTTTGAGCAATTTGAGACATAACTTGGTCTATTCGCCTCTTTACCGTTACGAAACAGGGCACGAAGGCTCAGCTAGCAAGTTAGACTTTGAAGAGCACTAAATAGAGTACAACGGTCCACATTGATGCTTTGGAATTGCTCAACTCTCTCCATAGAGGAGCTTTTCACGTTTTTGAGCAATTTGAGACATAACTTGGTCTATTCCCCTCTTTACCTTACGAAACGTGGCACGAAGGCTCAACTAGCAAGTTAGACTTCTAAGAACACTAAATAGACTAGAACGGTCCACATTGATGATTTGGAATTGCTAAACTCTCTCCATAGAGGAGCTTTTCACGTTCTTGAGCAATTTGAGACATAACTTGGTCTATTCGCCTCTTTACCTTACGAAACGTGGCACGAAGGCTCAACTAGCAAGTTAGACTTTTAAGAGCATTAAATAGAGTACAACGGTCCACACTGATGCATTGGAATTGCTCAACCCTCTCCGTAGAGGAGCTTTTCACGTTTTTGTTCAATTTGAGACATAACTTGGTCTATTCGCGTCTTTACCTTACGAAACGCGGCACAAAGGCTCAACTGGCAAGTTAGACTTCTAAGAACACTAAATAGAGTACAACGGTCCACATTGATGCTTTGGAATTGCTCAACTCTCTCCATAGAGGAGCTTTTCACGTTTTTGTGCAATTTGAGACATAACTTGGTCTATTCGCGTCTTTACCTTACGAAACGTGGCACGAAGGCTCAACTAGCAAGTTAGACTTCTAAGAACACTAAATAGAGTAGAACGGTCCACATTGATGCTTTGGAATTGCTCAACTCTCTCCATAGAGGAGCTATTCACGTTTTTGTGCAATTTGAGACATAACTTGGCCTATTCGCCTCTTTACCTTACGAAACGTGGCACGAAGGCTCAACTAGCAAGTTAGACTTTTAAGAGCACTAAATAGAGTACAACGGTCCACATTGATGCTTTGGAATTGCTCAACTCTCTCCATAGAGGAGCTTTTCACGTTTTTGAGCAATTTGAGACATAACTTGGTCTATTCGCCTCTTTACCTTACAAAACGTGGCACGAAGGCTCAACTAGCAAGTTAGACTTCTAAGAACATTAAATAGAGTAGAACGGTCCACATTGATGCATTGGAATTGCTCAACTCTCTCCATAGAGGAGCTTTTCACGTTTTTGAGCAATTTGAGACATAACTTGGTCTATTCGCCTCTTTACCTTACGAAACATGGCACGAAGGCTGAACTAGCAAGTTAGACTTTTAAGAGCACTAAATAGAGTACAACGGTCCACATTGATGCATTGGAATTGCTCAACTCTCTCCATAGAGGAGCTTCTCACGTTTTTGTCCAATTTGAAACATAACTTGGTGTATTCGCGTCTTTACCTTACGAAACATGGCACGAAGGCTCAACTAGCAAGTTAGACTTTTAAGAGCACTAAATAGAGTACAACGGTCCACATTGATGCTTTGGAATTGCTCAACTCTCTCCATAGAGGAGCTTTTCACGTTTTTGAGCAATTTGAGACATAACTTGGTCTATTCGCCTCTTTACCTTACGAAACGTGGCACGAAGGCTCAACTAGCAAGTTATACTTTTAAGAGCACTTAATAGAGTACAACCCCACATTGATGCATTGGAATTGCTCAACTCTCTCCATAGAGGAGCTTTTCACGTTTTTGTGCAATTTGAGACATAACTTGGTCTATTCGCGTCTTTACCTTACGAAACGTGGCACAAAGGCTCAACTAGCAAGTTAGACTTCTAAGAACACTAAATAGAGTAGAACGGTCCACATTGATGCTTTGGAATTGCTCAACTCTCTCCATAGAGGAGCTTTTCACGTTTTTGTGCAATTTGAGACATAACTTGGTCTATTCGCGTCTTTACCTTACGAAACGTGGCACGAAGGCTCAACTAGCAAGTTAGACTTCTAAGAACACTAAATAGAGTACAACGGTCCACATTGATGCTTCGGAATTGCTCAACTCTCTCCATAGAGGAGCTTTTCACGTTTTTGAGCAATTTGAGACATAACTTGGTCTATTCGCCTCCTTACGTTACGAAACAGGGCACGAAGGCTCAGCTAGCAAGTTAGACTTTGAAGAGCACTAAATAGAGTACAACGGTCCACATTGATGCTTTGGAATTGCTCAACTCTCTCCATAGAGGAGCTTTTCACGTTTTTGAGCAATTTGAGACATAACTTGGTCTATTCCCCTCTTTACCTTACGAAACGTGGCACGAAGGCTCAACTAGCAAGTTAGACTTCTAAGAACACTAAATAGACTAGAACGGTCCACATTGATGCTTTGGAATTGCTCAACTCTCTCCATAGAGGAGCTTTTCACGTTCTTGAGCAATTTGAGACATAACTTGGTCTATTCGCCTCTTTACCTTACGAAACGTGGCACGAAGGCTCAACTAGCAAGTTAGACTTTTAAGAGCACTAAATAGAGTACAACGGTCCACATTGATGCATTGGAATTGCTCAACTCTCTCCATAGAGGAGCTTTTCACGTTTTTGTGCAATTTGAGACATAACTTGGTCTATTCGCGTCTTTACCTTACGAAACGCTGGCACGAAGGCTCAACTAGCAAGTTAGACTTCTAAGAACACTAAATAGAGTACAACGGTCCACATTGATGCTTTGGAATTGCTCAACTCTCTCCATAGAGGAGCTTTTCACGTTTTTGTGCAATTTGAGACATAACTTGGTCTATTCGCGTCTTTACCTTACGAAACGTGGCACGAAGGCTCAACTAGCAAGTTAGACTTCTAAGAACACTAAATAGAGTAGAACGGTCCACATTGATGCTTTGGAATTGCTCAACTCTCTCCATAGAGGAGCTATTCACGTTTTTGAGCAATTTGAGACATAACTTGGTCCTATTCGCCTCTTTACCTTACGAAACGTGGCACGAAGGCTCAACTAGCAAGTTAGACTTTTAAGAGCACTAAATAGAGTACAACGGTCCACATTGATGCTTTGGAATTGCTCAACTCTCTCCATAGAGGAGCTTTTCACGTTTTTGAGCAATTTGAGACATAACTTGGTCTATTCGCTTCTTTACCTTACGAAACGTGGCACGAAGGCTCAACTAGCAAGTTAGACTTCTAAGAACACTAAATAGAGTAGAACGGTCCACATTGATGCATTGGAATTGCTCAACTCTCTCCATAGAGGAGCTTTTCACGTTTTTGAGCAATTTGAGACATAACTTGGTCTATTCGCCTCTTTACCTTACGAAACATGGCACGAAGGCTCAACTAGCAAGTTAGACTTTTAAGAGCACTAAATAGAGTACAACGGTCCACATTGATGCATTGGAATTGCTCAACTCTCTCCATAGAGGAGCTTTTCACGTTTTTGTGCAATTTGAGACATAACTTGGTCTATTCGCGTCTTTACCTTACGAAACAGTGGCACGAAGGCTCAACTAGCAAGTTAGACTTTTAAGAGCACTAAATAGAGTACAACGGTCCACATTGATGCTTTGGAATTGCTCAACTCTCTCCATAGAGGAGCTTTTCACGTTTTTGAGCAATTTGAGACATAACTTGGTCTATTCGCCTCTTTACCTTACGAAACGTGGCACGAAGGCTCAACTAGCAAGTTAGACTTTTAAGAGCACTTAATAGAGTACAACGGTCCACATTGATGCATTGGAATTGCTCAACTCTCTCCATAGAGGAGCTTTTCACGTTTTTGTGCAATTTGAGACATAACTTGGTCTATTCGCGTCTTTACCTTACGAAACGTGGCACGAAGGCTCAACTAGCAAGTTAGACTTCTAAGAACACTAAATAGAGTAGAACGGTCCACATTGATGCTTTGGAATTGCTCAACTCTCTCCATAGAGGAGCTTTTCACGTTTTTGTGCAATTTGAGACATAACTTGGTCTATTCGCGTCTTTACCTTACGAAACGTGGCACGAAGGCTCAACTAGCAAGTTAGACTTCTAAGAACACTAAATAGAGTACAACGGTCCACATTGATGCTTTGGAATTCCTCAACTCTCTCCATAGAGGAGCTTTTCACGTTTTTGAGCAATTTGAGACATAACTTGGTCTATTCGCCTCCTTACGTTACGAAACGGGGCACGAAGGCTCAACTAGCAAGTTAGACTTTTAAGAGCACTAAATAGAGTACAACGGTCCACATTGATGCTTTGGAATTGCTCAACTCTCTCCATAGAGGAGCTTTTCACGTTTTTGTGCAATTTGAGACATAACTTGGTCTATTCGCGTCTTTACCTTACGAAACGTGGCACGAAGGCTCAACTAGCAAGTTAGACTTCTAAGAACACTAAATAGAGTACAACGGTCCACATTGATGCTTTGGAATTGCTCAACTCTCTCCATAGAGGAGCTTTTCACGTTTTTGTGCAATTTGAGACATAACTTGGTCTATTCGCCTCTTTACCTTACGAAACGTGGCACGAAGGCTCAACTAGCAAGTTAGACTTCTAAGAACACTAAATAGAGTACAACGGTCCACATTGATGCTTTGGAATTGCTCAACTCTCTCCATAGAGGAGCTTTTCACGTTTTTGAGCAATTTGAGACATAACTTGGTCTATTCTCCTCTTTACCTTACGAAACGTGGCACAAAGGCTCAACTAACAAGTTAGACTTCTAAGAACACTAAATAGATTAGAACGGTCCACGTTGATGCTTTGGAATTGCTAAACTCTCTCCATAGACGAGCTTTTCACGTTCTTGAGCAATTTGAGACATAACTTGGTCTATTCGCCTCTTTACCTTACGAAACATGGCACGAAGCCTGAACTAGCAAGTTAGACTTTTAAGAGCACTAAATAGAGTACAACGGTCCACATTGATGCATTGGAATTGCTCAACTCTCTCCATAGAGGAGCTTTCTCACGTTTTTGTGCAATTTGAGACATAACTTGGTCTATTCGCGTCTTTACCTTACGAAACATGGCACGAAGGCTCAACTAGCAAGTTAGACTTTTAAGAGCACTAAATAGAGTACAACGGTCCACATTGATGCTTTGGAATTGCTCAACTCTCTCCATAGAGGAGCTTTTCACGTTTTTGAGCAATTTGAGACATAACTTGGTCTATTCGCCTCTTTACCTTACGAAACGTGGCACGAAGGCTCAACTATCAAGTTATACTTTTAAGAGCACTTAATAGAGTACAACCCCACATTGATGCATTGGAATTGCTCAACTCTCTCCATAGAGGAGCTTTTCACGTTTTTGTGCAATTTGAGACATAACTTGGTCTATTCGCGTCTTTACCTTACGAAACGTGGCACAAATGCTCAACTAGCAAGTTAGACTTCTAAGAACACTAAATAGAGTAGAACGGTCCACATTGATGCTTTGGAATTGCTCAACTCTCTCCATAGAGGAGCTTTTCACGTTTTTGTGCAATTTGAGACATAACTTGGTCTATTCGCGTCTTTACCTTACGAAACGTGGCACGAAGGCTCAACTAGCAAGTTAGACTTCTAAGAACACTAAATAGAGTACAACGGTCCACATTGATGCTTTGGAATTGCTCAACTCTCTCCATAGACGAGCTTTTCACGTTTTTGAACAATTTGAGACATAACTTGGTCTATTCGCCTCCTTACGTTACGAAACGGGGCACGAAGGCTCAACTAGCAAGTTAGACTTTTAAGAGCACTAAATAGAGTACAACGGTCCACATTGATGCTTTGGAATTGCTCAACTCTCTCCATAGAGGAGCTTTTCACGTTTTTGTGCAATTTTAAATGTAACTTGGTCGATTCGCGTCTTTACCTTATGAAACGTGGCACAAATGCTCAACTAGCAAGTTAGACTTCTAAGAACACTAAATAGAGTAGAACGGTCCACATTGATGCTTTGGAATTGCTCAACTCTCTCCATAGAGGAGCTTTTCACGTTTTTGTGCAATTTTAAATGTAACTTGGTCGATTCGCGTCTTTACCTTACGAAACGTGGCACGAAGGCTCAACTAGCAAGTTAGACTTCTAAGAACACTAAATAGAGTACAACGGTCCACAATGATGCTTTGGAATTGCTCAACTCTCTCCATAGACGAGCTTTTCTTGTTTTTTAGCCATTTGAGACATAACTTGGTCTATTCGCCTCTTTACCTTACGAAACGTGGCACGAAGGCTCAACTAGAAAGTTAGACTTCTAAGAACACTAAATAGAGTAGAACGGTCCACATTGATGCTTTGGAATTGCTAAACTCTCTCCATAGAGGAGCTTTTCACGTTTTTGTGCAATTTGAGACATAACTTGGTCTATTCGCGTCATTTACCTTACGAAACAGTGGCACGAAGGCTCAACTAGCAAGTTAGACTTTTAAGAGCACTAAATAGAGGACAACGGTCCACATTGATGCTTTCGAATTGCTCAACTCTCTCCATAGAGGAGTTTTTCACGTTGTTGTGCAATTTGAGACATAACTTGGTCTATTCGCGTCTTTACCTTACGAAACGTGGCACGAAGACTCAACTAGCAAGTTAGACTTCTAAGAACACTAAATAGAGTAGAACGGTCCACATTGATGCTTTGGAATTGCTCAACTCTCTCCATAGAGGAGCTTTTCGCGTTTTTGTGCAATTTGAGACATAACTTGGTCTATTCGCGTGTTTACCATACGAAACGTGGCACGAAGGCTCAACTAGCAAGTTAGACTTCTAAGAACACTAAATAGAGTACAACTGTCCACATTGATGCTTTGGAATTGCTCAACTGTCTCCATAGAGGAGCTTTTCACGTTTTTGAGCAATTTGAGACATAACTTGGTCTTAGCTCCTCTTTACCTTACGAAACGTGGCACAAAGGCTCAACTAACAAGTTAGACTTCTAAGAACACTAAAAAGAGTACAACAGTCCACATTGATGCTTCGGAATTGCTCAACTCTCTCCATAGAGGAGCTTTTCACGTTTTTGAGCAATTTGAGACATAACTTGGTCTATTCGCCTCCTTACGTTACGAAACGGGGCACAAAGGCTCAGCTAGCAAGTTAGCCTTTTAAGAGCACTAAATAGAGTACAACGGTCCACATTGAAGCATTGGAATTGCTCAACTCTCTCCATAGAAGAGATTTTCACGTTTTTGTGCAATTTGAGACATAACTTGGTCTATTCGCGTCTTTACCTTACGAAACGTGGCACGAAGGCTCAACTAGCAAGTTAGACTTCTAAGAACATTAAATAGAGTAGAACGGTCCACATTGATGCATTGGAATTGCTCAACTCTCTCCATAGAGGAGCTTTTCACGTTTTTGAGCAATTTGAGACATAACTTGGTCTATTCGCTTCTTTACCTTACGAAACGTGGCACGAAGGCTCAACTAGCAAGTTAGACTTCTAAGAACACTAAATAGAGCAGAACGGTCCACATTGATGCTTTGGAATTGCTAAACTCTCTCCATAGATGAGCTTTTCACGTTCTTGAGCAATTTGAGACATAACTTGGTCTATTCGCCTCTTTACCTTACGAAACATGGCACGAAGGCTGAACTAGCAAGTTAGACTTTTAAGAGCACTAAATAGACTACAACGGTCCACATTGATGCATTGGAATTGCTCAACTCTCTCCATAGAGGAGCTTCTCACGTTTTTGTCCAATTTGAAACATAACTTGGTGTATTCTCGTCTTTACCTTACGAAACATGGCACGAAGGCTCAACTAGCAAGTTAGACCTTTAAGAGCACTAAATAGAGTACAACGGTCCACATTGATGCTTTGGAATTGCTCAACTCTCTCCATAGAGGAGCTTTTCACGTTTTTGAGCAATTTGAGACATAACTTGGTCTATTCGCCTCTTTACCTTACGAAACGTGGCACGAAGGCTCAACTAGCAAGTTATACTTTTAAGAGCACTAAATAGAGTACAACGGTCCACATTGATGCATTGGAATTGCTCAACTCTCTCCATAGAGGAGCTTTTCACGTTTTTGTGCAATTTGAGACATAACTTGGTCTATTCGCGTCTTTACCTTACGAAACGTGGCACAAAGGCTCAACTAGCAAGTTCGACTTCTAAGAACACTAAATAGAGTAGAACGGTCCACATTGATGCTTTGGAATTGCTCAACTCTCTCCATAGAGGAGCATTTCACGTTTTTGTGCAATTTGAGACATAACTTGGTCTATTCGCGTCTTTACCTTACGAAACGTGGCACGAAGGCTCAACTAGCAAGTTAGACTTCTAAGAACACTAAAAAGAGTACAACGGTCCACATTGATGCTTCGGAATTGCTCAACTCTCTCCATAGAGGAGCTTTTCACGTTTTTGAGCAATTTGAGACATAACTTGGTCTATTCGCCTCCTTACGTTACGAAACGGGGCACGAAGGCTCAGCTAGCAAGTTAGACTTTTAAGAGCACTAAATAGAGTACAACGGTCCACATTGATGCTTTGGAATTGCTCAACTCTCTCCATAGAGGAGCTTTTCACGTTTTTGAGCAATTTGAGACAAAACTTGGTCGATTCGCGTCTTTACCTTACGAAACGTGGCACGAAGGCTCAACTAGCAAGTTAGACTTCTAAGAACACAAAATAGAGTACAACGGTCCACATTGATGCTTTGGAATTGCTCAACTCTCTCCATAGAGGAGCTTTTCACGTTTTTGAGCAATTTGAGACATAACTTGGTCTATTCCCCTCTTTACCTTACGAAACGTGGCACGAAGGCTCAACTAGCAAGTTAGACTTTTAAGAGCACTAAATAGAGTACAACGGTCCACATTGATGCATTGGAATTGCTCAACCCTCTCCATAGAGGAGCTTTTCACGTTTTTGTTCAATTTGAGACATAACTTGGTCTATTCGCGTCTTTACCTTACGAAACGCGGAACAAAGGCTCAACTGGCAAGTTAGACTTCTAAGAACACTAAATAGAGTACAACGGTCCACATTGATGCTTTGGAATTGCTCAACTCTCTCCATAGAGGAGCTTTTCACGTTTTTGTGCAATTTGAGACATAACTTGGTCTATTCGCGTCTTTACCTTACGAAACGTGGCACGAAGGCTCAACTAGCAAGTTAGACTTCTAAGAACACTAAATAGAGTAGAACGGTCCACATTGATGCTTTGGAATTGCTCAACTCTCTCCATAGAGGAGCTATTCACGTTTTTGAGCAATTTGAGACATAACTTGGCCTATTCGCCTCTTTACCTTACGAAAAGTGGCACGAAGGCTCAACTAGCAAGTTAGACTTTTAAGAGCACTAAATAGAGTACAACGGTCCACATTGATGCTTTGGAATTGCTCAACTCTCTCCATAGAGGAGCTTTTCACGTTTTTGAGCAATTTGAGACATAACTTGGTCTATTCGCCTCTTTACCTTACAAAACGTGGCACGAAGGCTCAACTAACAAGTTAGACTTCTAAGAACATTAAATAGAGTAGAACGGTCCACATTGATGCATTGGAATTGCTCAACTCTCTCCATAGAGGAGCTTTTCACGTTTTTGAGCAATTTGAGACATAACTTGGTCTATTCGCCTCTTTACCTTACGAAACATGGCACGAAGGCTGAACTAGCAAGTTAGACTTTTAAGAGCACTAAATAGAGTACAACGGTCCACATTGGTGCATTGGAATTGCTCAACTCTCTCCATAGAGGAGCTTCTCACGTTGTTGTCCAATTTGAAACATAACTTGGTGTATTCTGTTGGATCGGATGGCACCACAAGAGGGGGGGTGAATTGTGTCCTTAGTCAATTTTAGACTAGGTCACCTTTTTTTTTTGTTTCACCCCAAGCGGAAGTTAAATACCAAATTGAGTACTAGTGTAGATGTATATAAATCAAGTAGAACAATCAATTCGAGCAAATCATATATAAAATCCTAATATGATTGTATGGTCTCCTAATGGCAGATTTGAGCACAAAGCAATCAAATAAGCTCAAGCAAGTCAAGGACAATTGATATAAGCAAGATAGATAACTTTAAGATCAAGAACCAAGCAAGATGATCAAGTATGTATATGTCACTTGTAAAACAAATGTAATTAGGGCACAAAATCAGATTTGACAATTAATTGAACAAGCTTGACTCTAGCAACCTAAATGATCAATTTCAAGTATGTATGATATGAGAATGCAATGCTAATTGAAATTGCTGGAAAGTAAAAGAGGCAAGAGATTTATAGTGGTTCGGCTTAACCCAAGCCTACTCCACTCCCCAAGTCCCACTTGGGAATTTCAAACACTCCACTATAGCTTGTTCAACCGAGTCAAGCGGAACTCATACAACCAGTGTTTTTGTAGCTCAAACACCAAACTTTACACACCGTGTGGTTTATAGCTCACCACACCAAACTCTACACACCGTGTGGTTTGTAGCTCACCACACTAACTTAATCAACAAAATACAAGCTCAAAAATGGCTCTAAGAATAACCGGGTATGAGATAAGTTTAGGCTCAAAGGCTGGCTCTTTAGTAGCTAGATATGGAAGTGTTTAGGCTCAATTTATGTTCTGGAAATCAGATTGTTCAAGTAAGAAAATGGCTCTTGAGGAAATGATAAGAATCAAGTAAGAAAGGCTCAAGAGTAACAATAAAGCTTTACTTGGCTAGTGTGTATGATCTCTCTTCAAAATCAAGTATGTAATCAAGGAATGAATGAGTGAAAGAATGAAAGCTTAGAAGATGAAGAACACTAGAGAGAGAGAGTGTAATTTTCGGCCAAGTATATGCACCATAGACAAAGAGTTAGTATATATAGAAAATTGTGGAGTGTAAGCTCATGAAATGAGGGCCATTGGATTGATATGAAAGATATGGACCCTTGGATCATTATAGACGTTAGAAGGCTTAGAGAAGTGTGAAAATGATTACAACAAGTCTTTTTTGGTAGGAAGAAATAATGGCTTTTGGATGGATATAGACTTTGGAGGCCACCTTGAAAGATACAACAATTGACTTGAGAAAAGTTTGTCTTTTAGGTGGAGTAAATCATGGCTTTTGAATGGATATAGACTTTAGAGGCATCTTGAAAGATACAACAATTGACTTGAGAAAAATTTATCTCTTAGGTGGAATAAATGATGGCCTTTGGATCAAATGAAGATTCAATTTTGGCCATAGGATGTAAAGTAGGAGAGATAAAAATAAAGCTTGAATCTTTGGCCATTGGATTAAAATGTGATTTTGATGTAGAGAGAATATGATCCATTTGATGTGGAGTGTCTTGGTGGGAAAGAGAAATGGTTTTGAAATAAAGCTTCCCACACATGTGAAGAGAAAAACTTGTCATAAGACTTGTTGTACCTCTTGTCTCTTCCTTTCAAATTAACTTTTCCTTCTCTTCTCTTTTTGGCTCCAAGTCTTCTAGTTAAGATGTAACTATGGTTAACTTGTCTTCTTTGCCATGTCATCAATGTCATGTCATTAATGCCATGTCAACAATGCCATGTCAGCTGCCACGTCACGTCCGTCGATTCTGACTTTGACTAGAAAGTTAATTTTACTTCAATTCATCCCAATTAAGCTCCAAGACATCTTTGGCAAAACTTGACTTATGTTGACCACGAAATTGACTTTCTTAATCATGTTTGACACTGATTAAGCCTTCACTAATGTTGGTCAAGGATGACATTAGGACCAATTTACGTTTTGGTCACCCTACACACAAATCATACTCAAGACATGCTATGTAAACCCTTTTAGGATTTCTTGCAATTAGTCCACGTTAGTTCAATAATCAAATCATCAAATAAGCACAATTGAACTAGTTTAATATAAGTCTTGAATTCCTAAACTAATCAAGTAGGCATATGCACCTAGGTTTCTCAATACAATCAATAGATCAAAGTTCAATCAAACCATGCCGTTGTAATCACTCAAACATATATTCAACATATTCGCGTCTTTACCTTACGAAACATGGCACGAAGGCTCAACTAGCAAGTTAGACTTTTAAGAGCACTAAATAGAGTACAACGGTCCACATTGATGCTTTGGAATTGCTCAACTCTCTCCATAGAGGAGCTTTTCACGTTTTTGAGCAATTTGAGACATAACTTGGTCTATTCGCCTCTTTACCTTACGAAACGTGGTACGAAGGCTCAACTAGCAAGTTATACTTTTAAGAGCACTTAATAGAGTACAACCCCACATTGATGCATTGGAATTGCTCAACTCTCTCCATAGAGGAGCTTTTCACGTTTTTGTGCAATTTGAGACATAACTTGGTCTATTCGCGTCTTTACCTTACGAAACGTGGCACAAAGGCTCAACTAGCAAGTTAGACTTCTAAGAACACTAAATAGAGTAGAACGGTCCACATTGATGCTTTGGAATTGCTCAACTCTCTCCATAGAGGAGCTTTTCACGTTTTTGTGCAATTTGAGACATAACTTGGTCTATTCGTGTCTTTACCTTACGAAACGTGGCACGAAGGCTCAACTAGCAAGTTAGACTTCTAAGAACACTAAATAGAGTACAACGGTCCACATTGATGATTTGGAATTGCTCAACTCTCTCCATAGAGGAGCTTTTCACGTTTTTGAGCAATTTGAGACATAACTTGGTCTATTCACCTCCTTACGTTACGAAACGGGGCACGAAGGCTCAACTAGCAAGTTAGACTTTTAAGAGCACTAAATAGAGTACAACGGTCGACATTGATGCTTTGGAATTGCTCAACTCTCTCCATAGAGGAGCTTTTCACGTTTTTGTGCAATTTCAAACATAACTTGGTCGATTCGCGTCTTTACCTTACGAAACGTGGCACGAAGGCTCAACTAGCAAGTTAGACTTCTAAGAACACTAAATAGAGTACAACGGTCCACATTGATGCTTTGGAATTGCTCAACTCTCTCCATAGACGAGCTTTTCTTGTTTTTTAGCCATTTGAGACATAACTTGGTCTATTCGCCTCTTTACCTTACGAAACGTGGCACGAAGGCTCAACTAGCAAGTTAGACTTCTAAGAACACTAAATAGAGTAGAACGGTCCACATTGATGCTTTGGAATTGCTAAACTCTCTCCATAGAGGAGCTTTTCACGTTTTTGTGCAATTTGAGACATAACTTGGTCTATTCGCGTCATTACCTTACGAAACATGGCATGAAGGCTCAACTAGCAAGTTAGACTTTTAAGAGCACTAAATAGAGGACAACGGTCCACATTGATGCTTTGGAATTGCTCAACTCTCTCCATAGAGGAGCTTTTCACGTTGTTGTGCAATTTGAGACATAACTTGGTCTATTCGCGGCTTTACCTTACAAAACGTGGCACGAAGGCTCAACTAGCAAGTTAGACTTCTAAGAACACTAAATAGAGTAGAACGGTCCACATTGATGTTTTGGAATTGCTAAACTCTCTCCATAGAGGAGCTTTTCACGTTTTTGTGCAATTTGAGACATAACTTGGTCTATTCGCGTCATTACCTTACGAAACATGGCATGAAGGCTCAACTAGCAAGTTAGACTTTTAAGAGCACTAAATAGAGGACAACGGTCCACATTGATGCTTTGGAATTGCTCAACTCTCTCCATAGAGGAGCTTTTCACGTTGTTGTGCAATTTGAGACATAACTTGGTCTATTCGCGTCTTTACCTTACGAAACGTGGCACGAAGACTCAACTAGCAAGTTAGACTTCTAAGAATACTAAATAGAGTAGAACGGTCCACATTGATGCTTTGGATTTGCTCAACTCTCTCCATAGAGGAGCTTTTCACGTTTTTGAGCAATTTGAGACATAACTTGGTCTATTCGCCTCCTTACGTTACGAAACGGGGCACGAAGGCTCAACTAGCAAGTTAGACTTTTAAGAGCACTAAATAGAGTACAACGGTCCACATTGATGCTTTGGAATTGCTCAACTTTCTCCATAGAGGAGCTTTTCACGTTTTTGTGCAATTTCAAACATAACTTGGTCGATTCGCGTCTTTACCTTACGAAACGTGGCACGAAGGCTCAACTAGCAAGTTAGACTTCTAAGAACACTAAATAGAGTACAACGGTCCACATTGATGCTTTGGAATTGCTCAACTCTCTCCATAGACGAGCTTTTCTTGTTTTTTAGCCATTTGAGACATAACTTGGTCTTTCGCCTCTTTACCTTACGAAACGTGGCACGAAGGTTCAACTAGCAAGTTAGACTTCAAAGAACACTAAATAGAGTAGAACGGTCCACATTGATGCATTGGAATTGCTAAACTCTCTCCATAGAGGAGCTTTTCACGTTTTTGTGCAATTTAAGACATAACTTGATCTATTCGCGTCATTACCTTACGAAACATGGCATGAAGGCTCAACTAGTAAGTTAGACTTTTAAGAACACTAAATAGAGTAGAACGGTCCACATTGATGCTTTGGAATTGCTCAACTCTCTCCATAGAGGAGCTTTTCGTGTTTTTGTGCAATTTGAGACATAACTTGGTCTATTCGCGTCTTTACCTTACGAAACGTGGCACGAAGGCTCAACTAGCAAGTTAGACTTTTAAGAGCACTAAATAGAGTACAACGGTCCACATTGATGCATTGGAATTGCTCAACTCTCTCCATAGAGGAGCTTTTCGCGTTTTTGTGCAATTTGAGACATAACTTGGTCTATTCGCGTCTTTACCTTACGAAACGTGGCACGAAGGCTCAACTAGCAAGTTAAACTTTTAAGAGCACTAAATAGAGTACAACGGTCCACATTAATGCATTGGAATTGCTCAACTCTCTCCATAGAGGAGCTTTTCACGTTTTCGAGCAATTTGAGACATAACTTGGTCTATTCGCCTCTTTACCTTACAAAACGTGGCACGAAGGCTCAACTAGCAAGTTAGACTTTTAAGAGCACTAAATAGAGTACAACGGTCCACATTGATGCTTTGGAATTGCTCAACTCTCTCCATAGGGGAGCTTTTCACGTTCTTGTGCAATTTGAGACATAACTTGGTCTATTCGCGTCTTTACCATACGAAACGTGGCACGAAGGCTCAACTAGCAAGTTAGACTTCTAAGAACACTAAATAGAGTAGAACGGTCCACATTGATGCTTTGGAATTACTCAACTCTCTCCATGGAGGAGCTTTTCACGTTTTTGAGCAATTTGAGACATAACTTGGCCTATTCGCCTCTTTACCTTACGAAACGTGGCACGAAGGCTCAACTAGCAAGTTAGACTTTTAAGAGCACTAAATAGAGTACAACGGTCCACATTGATGCTTTGGAATTGCTCAACTCTCTCCATAGAGGAGCTTTTCACGTTTTTGAGCAATTTGAGACATAACTTGGTCTATTCACCTCTTTACCTTACAAAACGTGGCACGAAGGCTCAACTAGCAAGTTAGACTTTTAAGAGCACTAAATAGAGTACAACGGTCCACATTGATGCTTTGGAATTGCTCAACTCTCTCCATAGAGGAGCTTTTCACGTTTTTGTGCAATTTGCGACATAACTTGGTCTATTCGCGTCTTTACCTTACGAAACGTGGCACGAAGGCTCAACTAGCAAGTTAGACTTCTAAGAACACTAAATAGAGTAGAACGGTCAACATTGATGCTTTGGAATTGCTCAACTCTCTCCATAGAGGAGCTTTTCACGTTTTTGAGCAATTTGAGACATAACTTGGCCTATTCGCCTCTTTACCTTACGAAACGTGGCACGAAGGCTCAACTAGCAAGTTCGAATTTTAAGAGCACTAAATAGAGTACAACGGTCCACATTGATGCTTTGGAATTGCTCAACTCTCTCCATAGAGGAGCTTTTCACGTTTTCGAGCAATTTGAGACATAACTTGGTCTATTCGCCTCTTTACCTTACAAAACGTGGCACGAAGGCTCAACTAGCAAGTTAGACTTTTAAGAGCACTAAATAGAGTACAACGGTCCACATTGATGCTTTGGAATTGCTCAACTCTCTCCATACAGGAGCTTTTCACGTTTTTGTGCAATTTGAGACATAACTTGGTCTATTCGCCTCTTTACCTTACGAAACGTGGCATGAAGGCTCAACTAGCAAGTTAGACTTTTAAGAGCACTTAATAGAGTACAACGGTCCACATTGATGCTTTGGAATTGCTCAACTCTCTCCATAGGGGAGCTTTTCACGTTCTTGTGCAATTTGAGACATAACTTGCTCTATTCGCGTCTTTACCATACGAAACGTGGCACGAAGGCTCAACTAGCAAGTTGGACTACTAAGAACACTAAATAGAGTAGAACGGTCCACATTGATGCTTTGGAATTACTCAACTCTCTCCATAGAGGAGCTTTTCACGTTTTTGAGCAATTTGAGACATAACTTGGCCTATTCGCCTCTTTACCTTACGAAACGTGGCACGAAGGCTCAACTAGCAAGTTAGACTTTTAAGAGCACTAAATAGAGTACAACGGTCCACATTGATGCTTTGGAATTGCTCAACTCTCTCCATAGAGGAGCTTTTCACGTTTTTGAGCAATTTGAGACATAACTTGGTCTATTCACTTCTTTACCTTACAAAACGTGGCACGAAGGCTCAACTAGCAAGTTAGACTTTTAAGAGCACTAAATAGAGTACAACGGTCCACATTGATGCTTTGGAATTGCTCAACTCTCTCCATAGAGGAGCTTTTCACGTTTTTGTGCAATTTGAGACATAACTTGGTCTATTCGCGTCTTTACCTTACGAAACGTGGCACGAAGGCTCAACTAGCAAGTTAGACTTCTAAGAACATTAAATAGAGTAGAACGATCCACATTGATGCTTTGGAATTGCTCAACTCTCTCCATAGAGGAGCTTTTCGCGTTTTTGTGCAATTTGAGACATAACTTGGTCTAGTCGCCTCTTTACCTTACGAAACGTGGCACGAAGGCTCAACTAGCAAGTTAGACTTTTAAGAGCACTTAATAGAGTACAACGGTCCACATTGATGCGTTGGAATTGCTCAACTCTCTCCATAGAGGAGCTTTTCACGTTTTTGAGCAATTTGAGACATAACTTGGTCTATTCGCCTCTTTACCTTACGAAACGTGGCACGAAGGCTCAACTAGCAAGTTAGACTTCTAAGAACACTAAATAGAGCAGAACGGTCCACATTGATGCTTTGGAATTGCTAAACTCTCTCCATAGAGGAGCTTTTCACGTTCTTGAGCAATTTGAGACATAACTTGGTCTATTCGCCTCTTTACCTTACGAAACATGGCACGAAGGCTCAACTAGCAAGTTAGACTTTTAAGAGCACTAAATAGAGTACAACGGTCCACATTGATGCATTGGAATTGCTCAACTCTCTCCATAGAGGAGCTTTTCACGTTTTTGTCCAATTTGAGACATAACTTGGTCTATTCGCGTCTTTACCTTACGAAACATGGCACGAAGGCTGAACTAGCAAGTTAGACTTTTAAGAGCACTAAATAGAGTACAACGGTCCACATTGATGCTTTGGAATTGCTCAACTCTCTCCATAGAGGAGCTTTTCACGTTTTTGAGCAATTTGAGACATAACTTGGTCTATTCGCCTCTTTACCTTACGAAACGTGGTCCGAAGGCTCAACTAGCAAGTTAGACTTTTAAGGGCACTAAATAGAGTACAACGGTCCACATTGATGCTTTGGAATTGCTCAACTCTCTCCATAGAGGAGCTTTTCACGTTTTTGAGCAATTTGAAACATAACTTGGTCTATTCACCTCTTTACCTTACAAAACGTGGCACGAAGGCTCAACTAGCAAGTTAGACTTTTAAGAGCACTAAATAGAGTACAACGGTCCACATTGATGCTTTGGAATTGCTCAACTCTCTCCATGGAGGAGCTTTTCACGTTTTTGTGCAATTTGAAACATAACTTGGTCTATTCGCGTCTTTACGTTACGAAACGTGGCACGAAGGCTCAACTAGCAAGTTAGACTTCTAAGAACATTAAATAGAGTAGAACGATCCACATTGATGCTTTGGAATTGCTCAACTCTCTCCATAGAGGAGCTTTTCACGTTTTTGAGCAATTTGAGACATAACTTGGTCTATTCGCCTCCTTACGTTACGAAACGGGGCACGAAGGCTCAACTAGCAAGTTAGACTTTTAAGAGAACTAAATAGAGTACAACGGTCCACATTGATGCATTGGAATTGCTCAACTCTCTCCATAGAGGAGCTTTTCACGTTTTTGTGCAATTTGAGACATAACTTGGTCTATTCGCGTCTTTACCTTACGAAACCTGGCACGAAGGCTCAACTAGCAAGTTAGACTTTTAAGAGCACTAAATAGAGTACAACGGTCCACATTGATGCTTTGGAATTGCTCAACTCTCTCCATAGAGGAGCTTTTCACGTTTTTGAGCAATTTGAGACATAACTTGGTCTATTCGCCTCCTTACGTTACGAAACGGGGCACGAAGGCTCAACTAGCAAGTTAGACTTTTAAGAGAACTAAATAGAGTACAACGGTCCACATTGATGCATTGGAATTGCTCAACTCTCTCCATAGAGGAGCTTTTCACGTTTTTGTGCAATTTGAGACATAACTTGGTCTATTCGCGTCTTTACCTTACGAAACGTGGCACAAAGGCTCAACTAGCAAGTTAGACTTCTAAGAACACTAAATAGAGTAGAACGGTCAACATTGATGCTTTGGAATTGCTCAACTCTCTCCATAGAGGAGCTTTTCACGTTTTTGAGCAATTTGAGACATAACTTGGCCTATTCGCCTCTTTACCTTACGAAACGTGGCACGAAGGCTCAACTAGCAAGTTCAAATTTTAAGAGCACTAAATAGAGTACAACGGTCCACATTGATGCTTTGGAATTGCTCAACTCTCTCCATAGAGGAGCTTTTCACGTTTTCGAGCAATTTGAGACATAACTTGGTCTATTCGCCTCTTTACCTTACAAAACGTGGCACGAAGGCTCAACTAGCAAGTTAGACTTTTAAAAGCACTAAATAGAGTACAACGGTCCACATTGATGCTTTGGAATTGCTCAACTCTCTCCATAGAGGAGCTTTTCACGTTTTTGTGCAATTTGAGACATAACTTGGTCTATTCGCGTCTTTACCTTACGAAACGTGGCACGAAGGCTCAACTAGCAAGTTAGACTTCTAAGAACATTAAATAGAGTAGAACGATCCACATTGATGCTTTGGAATTGCTCAACTCTCTCCATAGAGGAGCTTTTCGCGTTTTTGTGCAATTTGGGACATAACTTGGTCTAGTCGCCTCTTTACCTTACGAAACGTGGCACGAAGGCTCAACTAGCAAGTTAGACTTTTAAGAGCACTAAATAGAGTACAACGGTCCACATTGATGCATTGGAATTGCTCAACTCTCTCCATAGAGGAGCTTTTCACGTTTTTGAGCAATTTGAGACATAACTTGGTCTATTCGCCTCTTTACCTTACGAAACGTGGCACGAAGGCTCAACTAGCAAGTTAGACTTCTAAGAACACTAAATAGAGCAGAACGGTCCACATTGATGCTTTGGAATTGCTAAACTCTCTCCATAGAGGAGCTTTTCACGTTCTTGAGCAATTTGAGACATAACTTGGCCTATTCGCCTCTTTACCTTACGAAACGTGGCACGAAGGCTCAACTAGCAAGTTCGAATTTTAAGAGCACTAAATAGAGTACAACGGTCCACATTGATGCTTTGGAATTGCTCAACTCTCTCCATAGAGGAGCTTTTCACGTTTTCGAGCAATTTGAGACATAACTTGGTCTATTCGCCTCTTTACCTTACAAAACGTGGCACGAAGGCTCAACTAGCAAGTTAGACTTTTAAAAGCACTAAATAGAGTACAACGGTCCACATTGATGCTTTGGAATTGCTCAACTCTCTCCATAGAGGAGCTTTTCACGTTTTTGTGCAATTTGAGACATAACTTGGTCTATTCGCGTCTTTACCTTACGAAACGTGGCACGAAGGCTCAACTAGCAAGTTAGACTTCTAAGAACATTAAATAGAGTAGAACGATCCACATTGATGCTTTGGAATTGCTCAACTCTCTCCATAGAGGAGCTTTTCGCGTTTTTGTGCAATTTGGGACATAACTTGGTCTAGTCGCCTCTTTACCTTACGAAACGTGGCACGAAGGCTCAACTAGCAAGTTAGACTTTTAAGAGCACTAAATAGAGTACAACGGTCCACATTGATGCATTGGAATTGCTCAACTCTCTCCATAGAGGAGCTTTTCACGTTTTTGAGCAATTTGAGACATAACTTGGTCTATTCGCCTCTTTACCTTACGAAACGTGGCACGAAGGCTCAACTAGCAAGTTAGACTTCTAAGAACACTAAATAGAGCAGAACGGTCCACATTGATGCTTTGGAATTGCTAAACTCTCTCCATAGAGGAGCTTTTCACGTTCTTGAGCAATTTGAGACATAACTTGGCCTATTCGCCTCTTTACCTTACGAAACGTGGCACGAAGGCTCAACTAGCAAGTTCGAATTTTAAGAGCACTAAATAGAGTACAACGGTCCACATTGATGCTTTGGAATTGCTCAACTCTCTCCATAGAGGAGCTTTTCACGTTTTCGAGCAATTTGAGACATAACTTGGTCTATTCGCCTCTTTACCTTACAAAACGTGGCACGAAGGCTCAACTAGCAAGTTAGACTTTTAAAAGCACTAAATAGAGTACAACGGTCCACATTGATGCTTTGGAATTGCTCAACTCTCTCCATAGAGGAGCTTTTCACGTTTTTGTGCAATTTGAGACATAACTTGGTCTATTCGCGTCTTTACCTTACAAAACGTGGCACGAAGGCTCAACTAGCAAGTTAGACTTCTAAGAACATTAAATAGAGTAGAACGATCCACATTGATGCTTTGGAATTGCTCAACTCTCTCCATAGAGGAGCTTTTCGCGTTTTTGTGCAATTTGGGACATAACTTGGTCTAGTCGCCTCTTTACCTTACGAAACGTGGCACGAAGGCTCAACTAGCAAGTTAGACTTTTAAGAGCACTAAATAGAGTACAACGGTCCACATTGATGCATTGGAATTGCTCAACTCTCTCCATAGAGGAGCTTTTCACGTTTTTGAGCAATTTGAGACATAACTTGGTCTATTCGCCTCTTTACCTTACGAAACGTGGCACGAAGGCTCAACTAGCAAGTTAGACTTCTAAGAACACTAAATAGAGCAGAACGGTCCACATTGATGCTTTGGAATTGCTAAACTCTCTCCATAGAGGAGCTTTTCACGTTCTTGAGCAATTTGAGACATAACTTGGCCTATTCGCCTCTTTACCTTACGAAACATGGCACGAAGGCTCAACTAGCAAGTTAGACTTTTAATAGCACTAAATAGAGTACAACGGTCCACATTGATGTTGGATCGGATGGCACTACAAGAGGGGGGGTGAATTGTGATCTTAATCAAATTTAGACTAAGTCACCTCTTTTTTGTTTCAATTGAGTTTCACCCTAAGCGGAAGCAATTTAAATAAGTTGAATATAAATGTATGCAAAGATAATCACATACATCAAACTTAACAACAAGAATCAAGTCAAATGATCAAAATGAATATCACACACAAAAACAAGTTGTAATGAAGCACAAATTCAGATTCAACAAATGTATGCACAAGCTTGATTCTATCACCCTAGATGTCCAATTTCAAGTATGCAATGCAAGTATGATATGCTAAAATGAAATTGCTGTAAAGTAAAAAGGGCAAAGAGATTTATAGTGGTTCGGCTTAACCCAAGCCTACTCCACTCCCCAAGTCCCACTTGGGAATTTCAAACACTCCACTATAGCTTGTTCAACCGAGTCAAGCGGAACTCATACAACCAGTGTTTTTGTAGCTCAAACACCAAACTCTACACACCGTGTGGTTTATAGCTCACCACACAAAACTCTACACACCGTGTGGTTTATAGCTCACCACACAAAACTCTACACACCGTGTGGTTTGTAGCTCACCACACTAACTTAATCAACAAAATACAAGCTCAAAAATGGCTCTAAGAATAGCCGGGTATGAGATAAGTTTAGGCTCAAAGGCTGGCTCTTTAGTAGCTGGATTTGTAAGTGTCTAAGGCTCAAATGAAGCTCTTGAAAAGCTGGAATGGGAATGGTAAGCACAAAATCAGATTTGAGATTTTTTTGATTGCTAGGGTATGTGAAATTTTGAGTAGTGTATCAACCAACGAAAATCAGTTGTGATAAGGCTTGAATGGTGAAATGGAGATATAGAATGAAGCCTTATAGGTGCTGGAAATCAGATTTCTCAAGCAAGTAGAATGGCTCTTGAGGAAATGATAAGAATCTGGTAAGAAAGGCTCAAGAGTAACAATAAAGCTTTACTTGGCTAGTGTGTATGATCTCTCTTCAAAATCAAGTATGTAATCAAGGAATGAATGAGTGAAAGAATGAAAGCTTAGAAGATGAAGAACACTAGAGAGAGAGTGTGTAATTTTCGGCCAAGTATATGCACCATAGACAAAGAGTTAGTTTTTATAGAAAATTGTGGAGTGTAAGCTCATGAAATGAGGGCCATTGGATTGATATGAAAGATATGGACCCTTGGATCATTATAGACGTTAGAAGGCTTAGAGAAGTGTGAAAATGATTACAACAAGTCTCTTTTGGTAGGAAGAAATAATGGATTTTGGATGGATATAGACTTTGGAGGTAACCTTGAAAGATACAACAATTGACTTGAGAAAAGTTTGTCTTTTAGGTGGAGTAAATCATGGCTTTTGGATGGATATAGACTTTAGAGGCATCTTGAAAGATACAACAATTGACTTGAGAAAATTTTGTCTCTTAGGTGGAATGAATGATGGCCTTTGGATCAAATGAAGATTCAATTTTGGCCATAGGATGTAAAGTAGGAGAGATAAGAATAAAGCTTGAATCTTTGGCCATTGGATTAAAATGTGATTTTGATGTAGAGAGAATATGATCCATTGGATGTGGAGTGTATTGGTGGGAAAGAGAAATGGTTTTGAAATAAAGCTTCCCACACATGTGAAGAGAAAAACTTGTCATAAGACTTGTTGTACCTCTTGTCTCCTCCTTTCAAATTAACTTTTCCTTCTCTTCTCTTTTTGGCTCCAAGTCTTCTAGTTAAGATGTAACTATGGTTAACTTGTCTTCTTTGCCATGTCATCAATGCCATGTCATTAATGCCATGTCAACAATGCCATGTCAGCTGTCACGTCACGTTCGTCGATTCTGACTTTGACTAGAAAGTTAATTTTACTTCAATTGATCCCAATTAAGCTCCAAGACATCTTTGGCAAAACTTGACTTATGTTGACCACGAAATTGACTTTCTTAATCATGTTTGACACTGATTAAGCCTTCACTAATGTTGGTCAAGGATGACATTAGGACCAATTTACGTTTTGGTCACCCTACACACAAATCATAATCAAGACATGCTATGTAAACCCTTTTAGGGTTTCTTGCAATTAGTCCACGTTAGTTCAATAATCAAATCATCAAATAAGCACAATTGAATTAGTTTAATATAAGTCTTGAATTCCTAAACTAATAAAGTAGTCATATGCACCTAGGTTTCTCAATACAGTCAATAGATTAAAGTTCAATCAAAACATGCCGTTGTAATCACTCAAACATATATTCAACAATTGATGCATTGGAATTGCTCAACTCTCTCCATAGAGGAGCTTTTCACGTTTTTGTCCAATTTGAGACATAACTTGGTCTATTCGCGTCTTTACCTTACGAAACATGGCACGAAGGCTCAACTAGCAAGTTAGACTTTTAAGAGCACTAAATAGAGTACAACGGTCCACATTGATGCTTTGGAATTGCTCAACTCTCTCCATAGAGGAGCTTTTCACGTTTTTGAGCAATTTGAGACATAACTTGGTCTATTCGCCTCTTTACCTTACGAAACGTGGCCCGAAGGCTCAACTAGCAAGTTAGACTTTTAAGAGCACTTAATAGAGTACAACGGTCCACATTGATGCATTGGAATTGCTCAACTCTCTCCATAGAGGAGCTTTTCACGTTTTTGTGCAATTTGACACATAACTTGGTCTATTCGCGTCTTTACCTTACGAAACGTGGCACAAAGGCTCAACTAGCAAGTTAGACTTCTAAGAACACTAAATAGAGTAGAACGGTCAACATTGATGCTTTGGAATTGCTCAACTCTCTCCATAGAGGAGCTTTTCACGTTTTTGAGCAATTTGAGACATAACTTGGCCTATTCGCCTCTTTACCTTACGAAACGTGGCACGAAGGCTCAACTAGCAAGTTAGACTTCTAAGAACACTAAATAGAGCAGAACGGTCCACATTGATGCTTTGGAATTGCTAAACTCTCTCCATAGAGGAGCTTTTCACGTTCTTGAGCAATTTGAGACATAACTTGGTCTATTCGCCTCTTTACCTTACGAAACATGGCACGAAGGCTCAACTAGCAAGTTAGACTTTTAAGAGCACTAAATAGAGTACAACGGTCCACATTGATGCATTGGAATTGCTCAACTCTCTCCATAGAGGAGCTTTTCACGTTTTTGTCCAATTTGAGACATAACTTGGTCTATTCGCGTCTTTACCTTACGAAACATGGCACGAAGGCTCAACTAGCAAGTTAGACTTTTAAGAGCACTAAATAGAGTACAACGGTCCACATTGATGCTTTGGAATTGCTCAACTCTCTCCATAGAGGAGCTTTCCACGTTTTTGAGCAATTTGAGACATAACTTGGTCTATTCGCCTCTTTACCTTACGAAACGTGGCCCGAAGGCTCAACTAGCAAGTTAGACTTTTAAGGGCACTAAATAGAGTACAACGGTCCACATTGATGCTTTGGAATTGCTCAACTCTCTCCATAGAGGAGCTTTTCACGTTTTTGAGCAATTTGAGACATAACTTGGTCTATTCACCTCTTTACCTTACAAAACGTGGCACGAAGGCTCAACTAGCAAGTTAGACTTTTAAGAGCACTAAATAGAGTACAACGGTCCACATTGATGCTTTGGAATTGCTCAACTCTCTCCATAGAGGAGCTTTTCACGTTTTTGTGCAATTTGAGACATAACTTGGTCTATTCGCGTCTTTACCTTACGAAACGTGGCACGAAGGCTCAACTAGCAAGTTAGACTTCTAAGAACATTAAATAGAGTAGAACGATCCACATTGATGCTTTGGAATTGCTCAACTCTCTCCATAGAGGAGCTTTTCACGTTTTTGAGCAATTTGAGACATAACTTGGTCTATTCGCCTCCTTACGTTACGAAACGGGGCACGAAGGCTCAACTAGCAAGTTAGACTTTTAAGAGAACTAAATAGAGTACAACGGTCCACATTGATGCATTGGAATTGCTCAACTCTCTCCATAGAGGAGCTTTTCACGTTTTTGTGCAATTTGAGACATAACTTGGTCTATTCGCGTCTTTACCTTACGAAACATGGCACGAAGGCTCAACTAGCAAGTTAGACTTTTAAGAGCACTAAATAGAGTACAACGGTCCACATTGATGCTTTGGAATTGCTCAACTCTCTCCATAGAGGAGCTTTTCACGTTTTTGAGCAATTTGAGACATAACTTGGTCTATTCGCCTCCTTACGTTACGAAACGGGGCACGAAGGCTCAACTAGCAAGTTAGACTTTTAAGAGAACTAAATAGAGTACAACGGTCCACATTGATGCATTGGAATTGCTCAACTCTCTCCATAGAGGAGCTTTTCACGTTTTTGTGCAATTTGAGACATAACTTGGTCTATTCGCGTCTTTACCTTACGAAACGTGGCACAAAGGCTCAACTAGCAAGTTAGACTTCTAAGAACACTAAATAGAGTTGAACGGTCAACATTGATGCTTTGGAATTGCTCAACTCTCTCCATATAGGAGCTTTTCACGTTTTTGAGCAATTTGAGACATAACTTGGCCTATTCGCCTCTTTACCTTACGAAACGTGGCACGAAGGCTCAACTAGCAAGTTCAAATTTTAAGAGCACTAAATAGAGTACAACGGTCCACATTGATGCTTTGGAATTGCTCAACTCTCTCCATAGAGGAGCTTTTCACGTTTTCGAGCAATTTGAGACATAACTTGGTCTATTCGCCTCTTTACCTTACAAAACGTGGCACGAAGGCTCAACTAGCAAGTTAGACTTTTAAAAGCACTAAATAGAGTACAACGGTCCACATTGATGCTTTGGAATTGCTCAACTCTCTCCATAGAGGAGCTTTTCACGTTTTTGTGCAATTTGAGACATAACTTGGTCTATTCGCGTCTTTACCTTACGAAACGTGGCACGAAGGCTCAACTAGCAAGTTAGACTTCTAAGAACATTAAATAGAGTAGAACGATCCACATTGATGCTTTGGAATTGCTCAACTCTCTCCATAGAGGAGCTTTTCGCGTTTTTGTGCAATTTGGGACATAACTTGGTCTAGTCGCCTCTTTACCTTACGAAACGTGGCACGAAGGCTCAACTAGCAAGTTAGACTTTTAAGAGCACTAAATAGAGTACAACGGTCCACATTGATGCATTGGAATTGCTCAACTCTCTCCATAGAGGAGCTTTTCACGTTTTTGAGCAATTTGAGACATCACTTGGTCTATTCGCCTCTTTACCTTACGAAACGTGGCACGAAGGCTCAACTAGCAAGTTAGACTTCTAAGAACACTAAATAGAGCAGAACGTCCACATTGATGCTTTGGAATTGCTAAACTCTCTCCATAGAGGAGCTTTTCACGTTCTTGAGCAATTTGAGACATAACTTGGCCTATTCGCCTCTTTACCTTACGAAACGTGGCACGAAGGCTCAACTAGCAAGTTCGAATTTTAAGAGCACTAAATAGAGTACAACGGTCCACATTGATGCTTTGGAATTGCTCAACTCTCTCCATAGAGGAGCTTTTCACGTTTTCGAGCAATTTGAGACATAACTTGGTCTATTCGCCTCTTTACCTTACAAAACGTGGCACGAAGGCTCAACTAGCAAGTTAGACTTTTAAAAGCACTAAATAGAGTACAACGGTCCACATTGATGCTTTGGAATTGCTCAACTCTCTCCATAGAGGAGCTTTTCACGTTTTTGTGCAATTTGAGACATAACTTGGTCTATTCGCGTCTTTACCTTACGAAACGTGGCACGAAGGCTCAACTAGCAAGTTAGACTTCTAAGAACATTAAATAGAGTAGAACGATCCACATTGATGCTTTGGAATTGCTCAACTCTCTCCATAGAGGAGCTTTTCGCGTTTTTGTGCAATTTGGGACATAACTTGGTCTAGTCGCCTCTTTACCTTACGAAACGTGGCACGAAGGCTCAACTAGCAAGTTAGACTTTTAAGAGCACTAAATAGAGTACAACGGTCCACATTGATGCATTGGAATTGCTCAACTCTCTCCATAGAGGAGCTTTTCACGTTTTTGTGCAATTTGAGACATAACTTGGTCTATTCGCGTCTTTACCTTACGAAACGTGGCACAAAGGCTCAACTAGCAAGTTAGACTTCTAAGAACACTAAATAGAGTAGAACGGTCAACATTGATGCTTTGGAATTGCTCAACTCTCTCCATAGAGGAGCTTTTCACGTTTTTGAGCAATTTGAGACATAACTTGGCCTATTCGCCTCTTTACCTTACGAAACGTGGCACGAAGGCTCAACTAGCAAGTTCAAATTTTAAGAGCACTAAATAGAGTACAACGGTCCACATTGATGCTTTGGAATTGCTCAACTCTCTCCATAGAGGAGCTTTTCACGTTTTCGAGCAATTTGAGACATAACTTGGTCTATTCGCCTCTTTACCTTACAAAACGTGGCACGAAGGCTCAACTAGCAAGTTAGACTTTTAAAAGCACTAAATAGAGTACAACGGTCCACATTGATGCTTTGGAATTGCTCAACTCTCTCCATAGAGGAGCTTTTCACGTTTTTGTGCAATTTGAGACATAACTTGGTCTATTCGCGTCTTTACCTTACGAAACGTGGCACGAAGGCTCAACTAGCAAGTTAGACTTCTAAGAACATTAAATAGAGTAGAACGATCCACATTGATGCTTTGGAATTGCTCAACTCTCTCCATAGAGGAGCTTTTCGCGTTGTTGTGCAATTTGTGACATAACTTGGTCTAGTCGCCTCTTTACCTTACGAAACGTGGCACGAAGGCTCAACTAGCAAGTTAGACTTTTAAGAGCACTAAATAGAGTACAACGGTCCACATTGATGCATTGGAATTGCTCAACTCTCTCCATAGAGGAGCTTTTCACGTTTTTGAGCAATTTGAGACATAACTTGGTCTATTCGCCTCTTTACCTTACGAAACGTGGCACGAAGGCTCAACTAGCAAGTTAGACTTCTAAGAACACTAAATAGAGCAGAACGGTCCACATTGATGCTTTGGAATTGCTAAACTCTCTCCATAGAGGAGCTTTTCACGTTCTTGAGCAATTTGAGACATAACTTGGCCTATTCGCCTCTTTACCTTACGAAACATGGCACGAAGGCTCAACTAGCAAGTTAGACTTTTAATAGCACTAAATAGAGTACAACGGTCCACATTGATGCATTGGAATTGCTCAACTCTCTCCATAGAGGAGCTTTTCACGTTTTTGTCCAATTTGAGACATAACTTGGTCTATTCGCGTCTTTACCTTACGAAACATGGCACGAAGGCTCAACTAGCAAGTTAGACTTTTAAGAGCACTAAATAGAGTACAACGGTCCATATTGATGCTTTGGAATTGCTCAACTCTCTCCATAGAGGAGCTTTTCACGTTTTTGAGCAATTTGAGACATAACTTGGTCTATTCGCCTCTTTACCTTACGAAACGTGGCCCGAAGGCTCAACTAGCAAGTTAGACTTTTAAGAGCACTTAATAGAGTACAACGGTCCACATTGATGCATTGGAATTGCTCAACTCTCTCCATAGAGGAGCTTTTCACGTTTTTGTGCAATTTGACACATAACTTGGTCTATTCGCGTCTTTACCTTACGAAACGTGGCACAAAGGCTCAACTAGCAAGTTAGACTTCTAAGAACACTAAATAGAGTAGAACGGTCAACATTGATGCTTTGGAATTGCTCAACTCTCTCCATAGAGGAGCTTTTCACGTTTTTGAGCAATTTGAGACATAACTTGGCCTATTCGCCTCTTTACCTTACGAAACGTGGCACGAAGGCTCAACTAGCAAGTTAGAATTTTAAGAGCACTAAATAGAGTACAACGGTCCACATTGATGCATTGGAATTGCTCAACTCTCTCCATAGAGGAGCTTTTCACGTTTTTGAGCAATTTGAGACATAACTTGGTCTATTCGCCTCTTTACCTTACAAAACGTGGCACGAAGGCTCAACTAGCAAGTTAGACTTTTAAGAGCACTAAATAGAGTACAACGGTCCACATTGATGCTTTGGAATTGCTCAACTCTCTCCATACAGGAGCTTTTCACGTTTTTGTGCAATTTGAGACATAACTTGGTCTATTCGCCTCTTTACCTTACGAAACGTGGCACGTAGGCTCAACTAGCAAGTTAGACTTCTAAGAACACTAAATAGAGTAGAACGGTCAACATTGATGCTTTGGAATTGCTCAACTCTCTCCATAGAGGAGCTTTTCACGTTTTTGAGCAATTTGAGACATAACTTGGCCTATTCGCCTCTTTACCTTACGAAACGTGGCACGAAGGCTCAACTAGCAAGTTCGAATTTTAAGAGCACTAAATAGAGTACAACGGTCCACATTGATGCTTTGGAATTGCTCAACTCTCTCCATAGAGGAGCTTTCACGTTTTCGAGCAATTTGAGACATAACTTGGTCTATTCGCCTCTTTACCTTACAAAACGTGGCACGAAGGCTCAACTAGCAAGTTAGACTTTTAAAAGCACTAAATAGAGTACAACGGTCCACATTGATGCTTTGGAATTGCTCAACTCTCTCCATACAGGAGCTTTTCACGTTTTTGTGCAATTTGAGACATAACTTGGTCTATTCGCCTCTTTACCTTACGAAACGTGGCATGAAGGCTCAACTAGCAAGTTAGACTTTTAAGAGCACTTAATAGAGTACAACGGTCCACATTGATGCTTTGGAATTGCTCAACTCTCTCCATAGGGGAGCTTTTCACGTTTTTGTGCAATTTGAGACATAACTTGGTCTATTCGCGTCTTTACCATACGAAACGTGGCACGAAGGCACAACTAGCAAGTTAGACTTCTAAGAACACTAAATAGAGTAGAACGGTCCACATTGATGCTTTGGAATTGCTCAACTCTCTCCATAGAGGAGCTTTTCACGTTTTTGAGCAATTTGAGACATAACTTGGCCTATTCGCCTCTTTACCTTACGAAACGTGGCACGAAGGCTCAACTAGCAAGTTAGACTTTTAAGAGCACTAAATAGAGTACAACGGTCCACATTGATGCTTTGGAATTGCTCAACTCTCTCCATTGAGGAGCTTTTCACGTTTTTGAGCAATTTGAGACATAACTTGGTCTATTCGCCTCTTTACCTTACAAAACGTGGCACGAAGGCTCAACTAGCAAGTTAGACTTCTAAGAACACTAAATAGAGCAGAACGGTCCACATTGATGCTTTGGAATTGCTAAACTCTCTCCATAGAGGAGCTTTTCGCGTTTTTGTGCAATTTGAGACATAACTTGGTCTAGTCGCCTCTTTACCTTACGAAACGTGGCACGAAGGCTCAACTAGCAAGTTAGACTTTTAAGAGCACTAAATAGAGTACAACGGTCCACATTGATGCATTGGAATTGCTCAACTCTCTCCATAGAGGAGCTTTTCACGTTTTTGAGCAATTTGAGACATAACTTGGTCTATTCGCCTCTTTACCTTACGAAACGTGGCACGAAGGCTCAACTAGCAAGTTAGACTTCTAAGAACACTAAATAGAGCAGAACGGTCCACATTGATGCTTTGGAATTGCTCAACTCTATCCATTGAGGAGCTTTTCACGTTTTTGAGCAATTTGAGACATAACTTGGTCTATTCGCGTCTTTACCTTACGAAACGTGGCACGAAGCCTCAACTAGCAAGTTAGACTTCTAAGAACACTAAATAGAGTAGAACGGTCAACATAGATGCTTTGGAATTGCTCAACTCTCTCCATAGAGGAGCTTTTCACGTTTTTGAGCAATTTGAGACATAACTTGGCCTATTCGCCTCTTTACATTACGAAACGTGGCACGAAGGCTCAACTAGCAAGTTAGAATTTTAGGAGCACTAAATAGAGTACAACGGTCCACATTGATGCATTGGATTTGCTCAACTCTCTCCATAGAGGAGCTTTTCACTTTTTGAGCAATTTGAGACATAACTTGGTCTATTCGCCTCTTTACCTTACAAAACGTGGCACGAAGGCTCAACTAGCAAGTTAGACTTTTAAGAGCACTAAATAGAGTACAACGGTCCACATTGATGCTTTGGAATTGCTCAACTCTCTCCATACAGGAGCTTTTCACGTTTTTGTGCAATTTGTGACATAACTTGGTCTATTCGCCTCTTTACCTTACGAAACGTGGCACGTAGGCTCAACTAGCAAGTTAGACTTCTAAGAACACTAAATAGAGTAGAACGGTCAACATTGATGCTTTGGAATTGCTCAAATCTCTCCATAGAGGAGCTTTTCACGTTTTTGAGCAATTTGAGACATAACTTGGCCTATTCGCCTCTTTACCTTACGAAACGTGGCACGAAGGCTCAACTTGCAAGTTCGAATTTTAAGAGCACTAAATAGAGTACATGCTTTGGAATTGCTCAACTCTCTCCATAGAGGAGCTTTTCACGTTTTCGAGCAATTTGAGACATAACTTGGTCTATTCGCCTCTTTACCTTACGAAACGTGGCATGAAGGCTCAACTAGCAAGTTAGACTTTTAAGAGCACTTAATAGAGTACAACGGTCCACATTGATGCTTTGGAATTGCTCAACTCTCTCCATAGGGGAGCTTTTCACGTTTTTGTGCAATTTGAGACATAACTTGGTCTATTCGCGTCTTTACCATACGAAACGTGGCACGAAGGCTCAACTAGCAAGTTAGACTTCTAAGAACACTAAATAGAGTAGAACGGTCCACATTGATGCTTTGGAATTGCTCAACTCTCTCCATAGAGGAGCTTTTCACGTTTTTGAGCAATTTGAGACATAACTTGGTCCTATTCGCCTCTTTACCTTACGAAACGTGGCACGAAGGCTCAACTAGCAAGTTAGACTTTTAAGAGCACTAAATAGAGTACAACGGTCCACATTGATGCTTTGGAATTGCTCAACTCTCTCCATTAGAGGAGCTTTTCACGTTTTTGAGCAATTTGAGACATAACTTGGTCTATTCGCCTCTTTACCTTACGAAACGTGGCACGAAGGCTCAACTAGCAAGTTAGACTTCTAAGAACACTAAATAGAGCTAGAACGGTCCACATTGATGCTTTGGAATTGCTAAACTCTCTCCATAGAGGAGCTTTTCGCGTTTTTGTGCAATTTGAGACATAACTTGGTCTAGTCGCCTCTTTACCTTACGAAACGTGGCACGAAGGCTCAACTAGCAAGTTAGACTTTTAAGAGCACTAAATAGAGTACAACGGTCCACATTGATGCATTGGAATTGCTCAACTCTCTCCATAGAGGAGCTTTTCACGTTTTTGAGCAATTTGAGACATAACTTGGTCTATTCGCCTCTTTACCTTACGAAACGTGGCACGAAGGCTCAACTAGCAAGTTAGACTTCTAAGAACACTAAATAGAGCAGAACGGTCCACATTGATGCTTTGGAATTGCTCAACTCTCTCCATACAGGAGCTTTTCACGTTTTTGTGCAATTTGAAACATAACTTGGTCTATTCGCCTCTTTACCTTACGAAACGTGGCACGAAGGCTCAACTAGCAAGTTAGACTTTTAAGAGCACTAAATAGAGTACAACGGTCCACATTGATGCATTGGAATTGCTCAACTCTCTCCATACAGGAGCTTTTCGCGTTTTTGTGCAATTTGAGACATAACTTGGTCTATTCGCCTCTTTACCTTACGAAACGTGGCACGAAGGCTCAACTAGCAAGTTAGACTTTTAAGAGCACTAAATAGAGTACAACGGTCCACATTGATGCATTGGAATTGCTCAACTCTCTCCATAGAGGAGCTTTTCACGTTTTTGAGCAATTTGAGACATAACTTGGCCTATTCGCCTCTTTACCTTACGAAACGTGGCACGAAGGCTCAACTAGCAAGTTAGACTTTTAAGAGCACTAAATAGAGTACAACGGTCCACATTGATGCTTTGGAATTGCTCAACTCTCTCCATAGAGGAGCTTTTCACGTTTTTGAGCAATTTGAGACATAACTTGGTCTATTCGCCTCTTTACCTTACGAAACGTGGCACGAAGGCTCAACTAGCAAGTTAGACTTCTAAGAACACTAAATAGAGTCAGAACAGGTCCACATTGATGCTTTGGAATTGCTCAACTCTCTCCATAGAGGAGCTTTTCGCGTTTTTGTGCAATTTGAGACATAACTTGGTCTATTCGCCTCTTTACCTTACGAAACGTGGCACGAAGGCTCAACTAGCAAGTTAGACTTTTAAGAGCACTAAATAGAGTACAACGGTCCACATTGATGCATTGGAATTGCTCAACTCTCTCCATAGAGGAGCTTTTCACGTTTTTGAGCAATTTGAGACATAACTTGGTCTATTCGCCTCTTTACCTTACGAAACGTGGCACGAAGGCTCAACTAGCAAGTTAGACTTCTAAGAACACTAAATAGAGCAGAACGGTCCACATTGATGCTTTGGAATTGCTCAACTCTCTCCATACAGGAGCTTTTCACGTTTTTGTGCAATTTGAGACATAACTTGGTCTATTCGCCTCTTTACCTTACGAAACGTGGCACGAAGGCTCAACTAGCAAGTTAGACTTTTAAGAGCACTAAATAGAGTACAACGGTCCACATTGATGCATTGGAATTGCTCAACTCTCTCCATAGAGGAGCTTTTCACGTTTTTGAGCAATTTGAGACATAACTTGGTCTATTCGCCTCTTTACCTTACGAAACGTGGCACGAAGGCTCAACTAGCAAGTTAGACTTCTAAGAACACTAAATAGAGCAGAACGGTCCACATTGATGCTTTGGAATTGCTCAACTCTCTCCATACAGGAGCTTTTCACGTTTTTGTCCAATTTGAGACATAACTTGGTCTATTCGCCTCTTTACCTTACGAAACATGGCACGAAGGCTCAACTAGCAAGTTTGACTTTTAAGAGCACTAAATAGAGTACAACGGTCCACATTGATGAATTGGAATTGCTCAACTCTCTCCATAGAGGAGCTTTTCACGTTTTTGTCCAATTTGAGACATAACTTGGTCTATTCGCGTCTTTACCTTACGAAACATGGCACGAAGGCTCAACTAGCAAGTTAGACTTTTAAGAGCACTAAATAGACTACAACGGTCCACATTGATGCTTTGGAATTGCTAAACTCTCTCCATAGAGGAGCTTTTCACGTTCTTGAGCAATTTGAGACATAACTTGGTCTATTCGCCTCTTTGCCTTACGAAACATGGCACGAAGGCTCAACTAGCAAGTTAGACTTTTAAGAGCACTAAATAGAGTACAACGGTCCACATTGATGCATTGGAATTGCTCAACTCTCTCCATAGAGGAGCTTTTCACGTTTTTGTCCAATTTGAGACATAACTTGGTCTATTCGCGTCTTTACGTTACGAAACATGGCACGAAGGCTCAACTAGCAAGTTAGACTTTTAAGAGCACTAAATAGAGTACAACGGTCCACATTGATGCATTGGAATTGCTCAACTCTCTCCATACAGGAGCTTTTCACGTTTTTGTGCAATTTGAGACATAACTTGGTCTATTCGCCTCTTTACCTTACGAAACGTGGCACGTAGGCTCAACTAGCAAGTTAGACTTTTAAGAGCACTAAATAGAGTACAACGGTCCACATTGATGCTTTGGAATTGCTCAACTCTCTCCATAGAGGAGCTTTTCACGTTTTTGAGCAATTTGAGACATAACTTGGTCTATTCGCCTCTTTACCCTACGAAACGTGGCCCGAAGGCTGAACTAGCAAGTTAGACTTTTAAGAGCACTTAATAGAGTACAACGGTCCACATTGATGCTTTGGAATTGCTCAACTCTCTCCATACAGGAGCTTTTCACGTTTTTGTGCAATTTGAGACATAACTTGGTCTATTCGCCTCTTTACCTTACGAAACGTGGCACGAAGGCTCAACTAGCAAGTTAGACTTTTAAGAGCACTAAATAGAGTACAACGGTCCACATTGATGCATTGGAATTGCTCAACTCTCTCCATAGAGGAGCTTTTCACGTTTTTGAGCAATTTGAGACATAACTTGGTTTATTCGCCTCTTTACCTTACGAAACGTGGCACGAAGGCTCAACTAGCAAGTTAGACTTCTAAGAACACTAAATAGAGCAGAACGGTCCACATTGATGCTTTGGAATTGCTAAACTCAATCCATAGAGGAGCTTTTCACGTTCTTGAGCAATTTGAGACATAACTTGGTCTATTCGCCTCTTTACCTTACGAAACATGGCACGAAGGCTCAACTAGCAAGTTTGACTTTTAAGAGCACTAAATAGAGTACAACGGTCCACATTGATGAATTGGAATTGCTCAACTCTCTCCATAGAGGAGCTTTTCACGTTTTTGTCCAATTTGAGACATAACTTGGTCTATTCGCGTCTTTACCTTACGAAACATGGCACGAAGGCTCAACTAGCAAGTTAGACTTTTAAGAGCACTAAATAGACTACAACGGTCCACATTGATGCTTTGGAATTGCTCAACTCTCTCCATAGGGGAGCTTTTCACGTTTTTGTGCAATTAGAGACATAACTTGGTCTATTCGCGTCTTTACCTTACGAAACGTGGCACGAAGGCTCAACTAGCAAGTTAGACTTCTAAGAACACTAAATAGAGTAGAACGGTCCACATTGATGCTTTGGAATTGCTCAACTCTCTCCATAGAGGAGCTTGTCACGTTTTTGTGCAATTTGAGACATAACTTGGTCTATTCGCGTCTTTACCTTACGAAACGTGGCACGATGGCTCAACTAGCAAGTTAGACTTCTAAGAACACTAAATAGAGTAGAACGGTCCACATTGATGCTTTGGAATTGCTCAACTCTCTCCATAGAGGAGCTTTTCACGTTTTTGAGCAATTTGAGACATAACTTGGTCTATTCGCCTCTTTACCTTACGAAACGTGGCACGAAGGCTCAACTAGCAAGTTAGACTTCTAAGAACACTAAATAGAGCAGAACGGTCCACATTGATGCGTTGGAATTGCTAAACTCTCTCCATAGAGGAGCTTTTCACGTTCTTGAGCAATTTGAGACATGACATGGTCTATTTGCCTCTTTACCTTACGAAACGTACCATGAAGGCTCAACTAGCAAGTTAGACTTTTAAGAGCACTAAATAGAGTACAACGGTCCACATTGATGCTTTGGAATTGCTCAACTCTCTCCATAGAGGAGCTTTTCATGTTTTTGTGCAATTTCAAACATAACTTGGTCTATTCGCGTCTTTACCTTACGAAACGTGGCACGAAGGATCAACTAGCGAGTTAGACTTCTAAAAACACTAAATAGAGTAGAATGGTCCACATTGATGCTTTGGAATTGCTCAACTCTCTCCATAGAGGAGCTTTTCACGTTTTTGAGCAATTTGAGACATAACATGGTCTATTCGCCTCTTTACCTTACGAAACGTGGCACGAAGGCTCAACTAGCAAGTGAGACTTTTAAGAGCACTTAATAGAGTACAACGGTCCACATTGATGCTTTGGAATTGCTCAACTCTCGCCATAGACGAGCATTTCTTGTTTTTTAGCCATTTGAGACATAACTTGGTCTATTCGCCTCTTTACCTTACGAAACGTGGCACGAAGGCTCAACTAGCAAGTTAGACTTCTAAGAACACTAAATAGAGTAGAACGGTCAACATTGATGCTTTGGAATTGCTCAACTCTCTCCATAGAGGAGCTTCTCACGTTTTTGTGCAATTTGAGACATAACTTGGTCTATTCGCGTCTTTACCTTACGAAACATGGCACGAAGGCTCAACTAGCAAGTTAGACTTTTAAGAGCACTAAATAGAGCACAACGGTCCACATTGATGCTTTGGAATTGCTCAACTCTCTCCATAGAGGAGCTTTTCACGTTGTTGAGCAATTTGAGACATAACTTGGTCTATTCGCCTCTTTACCTTACGAAACGTGGCACGAAGGCTCAACTACCAAGTTAGACTTTTAAGAGCACTAAATAGAGTTCAACTGTCCACATTGATGCTTTGGAATTGCTCAACTCTCTCCATAGGGGAGCTTTTCACGTTTTTGTGCAATTTGAGACATATCTTGGTCTATTCGCGTCTTTACCTTACGAAACGTGGCACGAAGGCTCAACTAGCAAGTTAGACTTCTAAGAACACTAAATAGAGTAGAACGGTCCACATTGATGCTTTGGAATTGCTCAACTCTCTCCATAGAGGAGCTTTTCACGTTTTTGAGCAATTTGAGACATAACTTGGTCTATTCCCCTCTTTACCTTACGAAACGTGGCACGAAGGCTCAACTAGCAAGTTAGACTTCTAAGAACATTAAATAGAGTAGAACGGTCCACATTGATGCTTTCGAATTGCTCAACTCTCTCCATAGAGGAGCTTTTCGCGTTTTTGTGCAATTTGAGACATAACTTGGTCTATTCGCGTCTTTACCTTACGAAACGTGGCACGAAGGCTCAACTAGCAAGTTAGACTTTTAAGAGCACTCAATAGAGTAGAACGGTCCACATTGATGCATTGGAATTGCTCAACTCTCTCCATAGAGGAGCTTTTCACGTTTTTGAGCAATTTGAGACAAAACATGGTCTATTCGCCGCTTTACCTTAAGAAACGTGGCACGAAGGCTCAACTAGCAAGTTAGACTTTTAAGAACACTAAATAGAGTAGAAAGGTCCACATTGATGCTTTGGAATTGCTCAACTCTCTCCATAGACGAGCTTTTCACGTTTTTGGGCAATTTGAGACATAACTTGGTCTATTCGCCTCTTTACCTTACGAAACGTGGCACGAAGGCTCAACTAGCAAGTTAGACTTTTAAGAGCACTCAATAGAGTACAACGGTCCACATGAGTACAATGGTCCACTTTGATGCTTTGGAATTGCTCAACTCTCTCCATAGAGGAGCTTTTCACGTTTTTGTGCAATTTCAAACATAACTTGGTCTATTCGCGTCTTTACCTTACGAAACGTGGCACGAAGGCTCAACTAGCAAGTTAGACTTCTAAGAACACTAAATAGAGTAGAACGGTCCACATTGATGCATTGGAATTGCTCAACTCTCTCCATAGAGGAGCTTTTCACGTTTTTGAGCAATTTGAGACATAACTTTGTCTATTCGCCTCTTTACCTTCCGAAACGTGGCACGAAGGCTCAACTAGCAAGTTAGACTTCTATGAACACTAAATAGAGTAGAAAGGTCCACATTGATGCTTTGGAATTGCTCAACTCTCTCCATAGATGAGCTTTTCACGTTCTTGAGCAATTTGAGACATAACTTGGTCTATTCGCCTCTTTACCTTACGAAACATGGCACGAAGGCTCAACTAGCAAGTTAGACTTTTAAGAGCACTAAATAGAGTACAACGGTCCACATTGATGCTTTGGAATTGCTCAACTCTCTCCATTGACGAGCTTTTCTTGTTTTTTAGCCATTTGAGACATAACTTGGTCTATTCGCCTCTTTACCTTACGAAACGTGGCACGAAGGCTCAACTAGCAAGTTAGACTTCTAAGAACACTAAATAGAGTAGAACGGTCCACATTGATGCTTTGGAATTGCTCAACTCTCTCCATAGAGGAGCTTTTCACGTTTTTGAGCAATTTGAGACATAACTTGGGGTATTCGCCTCTTTACCTTACGAGACGTGGCACGAAGGCTCAACTACCAAGTTAGACTTTCAAGAGCACTAAATAGAGTACAACGGTCCACATTGATGCTTCGGAATTGCTCAACTCTCTCCATAGGGGAGCTTTTCACGTTTTTGTGCAATTTGAGACATAACTTGGTCTATTCGCGTCTTTACCTTACGAAACGTGGCACGAAGGCTCAACTAGCAAGTTAGACTTCTAAGAACACTAAATAGAGTAGAATGGTCCACATTGATGCTTTGGAATTGCTCAACTCTCTCCATAGAGGAGCTTTTCACGTTTTTGAGCAATTTGAGACATAACTTGGCCTATTCGCCTGTTTACCTTACGAAACGTGGCACGAAGGCTCAACTAGCAAGTTAGACTTTTAAGAGCACTAAATAGAGTACAACGGTCCACATTGATGCTTTGGAATTGCTCAACTCTCTCGATAGAGGAGCTTTTCACGTTTTTGTGCAATTTGAGACATAACTTGGTCTATTTGCGTCTTTACCTTACGAAACGTGGCACGAAGGCTCAACTAGCAAGTTAGACTTCTAAGAACATTAAATAGAGTAGAACGGTCCACATTGATGCTTTGGAATTGCTCAACTCTCTCCATAGAGGAGCTTCTCACGTTTTTGTGCAATTTGAGACATAACTTGGTCTATTCGCGTCTTTACCTTACGAAACATGGCACGAAGGCTCAACTAGCAAGTTAGACTTTTAAGAGCACTAAATAGAGCACAACGGTCCACATTGATGCTTTGGAATTGCTCAACTCTCTCCATAGAGGAGCTTTTCACGTTGTTGAGCAATTTGAGACATAACTTGGTCTATTCGCCTCTTTACCTTACGAAACGTGGCACGAAGGCTCAACTACCAAGTTAGACTTTTAAGAGCACTAAATAGAGTTCAACTGTCCACATTGATGCTTTGGAATTGCTCAACTCTCTCCATAGGGGAGCTTTTCACGTTTTTGTGCAATTTGAGACATAATCTTGGTCTATTCGCGTCTTTACCTTACGAAACGTGGCACGAAGGCTCAACTAGCAAGTTAGACTTCTAAGAACACTAAATAGAGTAGAACGGTCCACATTGATGCTTTGGAATTGCTCAACTCTCTCCATAGAGGAGCTTTTCACGTTTTTGAGCAATTTGAGACATAACTTGGTCTATTCCCCTCTTTACCTTACGAAACGTGGCACGAAGGCTCAACTAGCAAGTTAGACTTCTAAGAACATTAAATAGAGTAGAACGGTCCACATTGATGCTTTCGAATTGCTCAACTCTCTCCATAGAGGAGCTTTTCGCGTTTTTGTGCAATTTGAGACATAACTTGGTCTATTCGCGTCTTTACCTTACGAAACGTGGCACGAAGGCTCAACTAGCAAGTTAGACTTTTAAGAGCACTCAATAGAGTAGAACGGTCCACATTGATGCATTGGAATTGCTCAACTCTCTCCATAGAGGAGCTTTTCACGTTTTTGAGCAATTTGAGACAAAACATGGTCTATTCGCCGCTTTACCTTAAGAAACGTGGCACGAAGGCTCAACTAGCAAGTTAGACTTTTAAGAACACTAAATAGAGTAGAAAGGTCCACATTGATGCTTTGGAATTGCTCAACTCTCTCCATAGACGAGCTTTTCACGTTTTTGGGCAATTTGAGACATAACTTGGTCTATTCGCCTCTTTACCTTACGAAACGTGGCACGAAGGCTCAACTAGCAAGTTAGACTTTTAAGAGCACTCAATAGAGTACAACGGTCCACATGAGTACAATGGTCCACTTTGATGCTTTGGAATTGCTCAACTCTCTCCATAGAGGAGCTTTTCACGTTTTTGTGCAATTTCAAACATAACTTGGTCTATTCGCGTCTTTACCTTACGAAACGTGGCACGAAGGCTCAACTAGCAAGTTAGACTTCTAAGAACACTAAATAGAGTAGAACGGTCCACATTGATGCATTGGAATTGCTCAACTCTCTCCATAGAGGAGCTTTTCACGTTTTTGAGCAATTTGAGACATAACTTTGTCTATTCGCCTCTTTACCTTCCGAAACGTGGCACGAAGGCTCAACTAGCAAGTTAGACTTCTATGAACACTAAATAGAGTAGAAAGGTCCACATTGATGCTTTGGAATTGCTCAACTCTCTCCATAGATGAGCTTTTCACGTTCTTGAGCAATTTGAGACATAACTTGGTCTATTCGCCTCTTTACCTTACGAAACATGGCACGAAGGCTCAACTAGCAAGTTAGACTTTTAAGAGCACTAAATAGAGTACAACGGTCCACATTGATGCTTTGGAATTGCTCAACTCTCTCCATTGACGAGCTTTTCTTGTTTTTTAGCCATTTGAGACATAACTTGGTCTATTCGCCTCTTTACCTTACGAAACGTGGCACGAAGGCTCAACTAGCAAGTTAGACTTCTAAGAACACTAAATAGAGTAGAACGGTCCACATTGATGCTTTGGAATTGCTCAACTCTCTCCATAGAGGAGCTTTTCACGTTTTTGAGCAATTTGAGACATAACTTGGGGTATTCGCCTCTTTACCTTACGAGACGTGGCACGAAGGCTCAACTACCAAGTTAGACTTTCAAGAGCACTAAATAGAGTACAACGGTCCACATTGATGCTTCGGAATTGCTCAACTCTCTCCATAGGGGAGCTTTTCACGTTTTTGTGCAATTTGAGACATAACTTGGTCTATTCGCGTCTTTACCTTACGAAACGTGGCACGAAGGCTCAACTAGCAAGTTAGACTTCTAAGAACACTAAATAGAGTAGAATGGTCCACATTGATGCTTTGGAATTGCTCAACTCTCTCCATAGAGGAGCTTTTCACGTTTTTGAGCAATTTGAGACATAACTTGGCCTATTCGCCTGTTTACCTTACGAAACGTGGCACGAAGGCTCAACTAGCAAGTTAGACTTTTAAGAGCACTAAATAGAGTACAACGGTCCACATTGATGCTTTGGAATTGCTCAACTCTCTCCATAGAGGAGCTTCTCACGTTTTTGTGCAATTTGAGACATAACTTGGTCTATTCGCGTCTTTACCTTACGAAACATGGCACGAAGGCTCAACTAGCAAGTTAGACTTTTAAGAGCACTAAATAGAGCACAACGGTCCACATTGATGCTTTGGAATTGCTCAACTCTCTCCATAGAGGAGTTTTTCACGTTGTTGAGCAATTTGAGACATAACTTGGTCTATTCGCCTCTTTACCTTACGAAACGTGGCACGAAGGCTCAACTACCAAGTTAGACTTTTAAGAGCACTAAATAGAGTTCAACTGTCCACATTGATGCTTTGGAATTGCTCAACTCTCTCCATAGGGGAGCTTTTCACGTTTTTGTGCAATTTGAGACATATCTTGGTCTATTCGCGTCTTTACCTTACGAAACGTGGCACGAAGGCTCAACTAGCAAGTTAGACTTCTAAGAACACTAAATAGAGTAGAACGGTCCACATTGATGCTTTGGAATTGCTCAACTCTCTCCATAGAGGAGCTTTTCACGTTTTTGAGCAATTTGAGACATAACTTGGTCTATTCGCCTCTTTACCTTACGAAACGTGGCACGAAGGCTCAACTAGCAAGTTAGACTTCTAAGAACATTAAATAGAGTAGAACGGTCCACATTGATGCTTTCGAATTGCTCAACTCTCTCCATAGAGGAGCTTTTCGCGTTTTTGTGCAATTTGAGACATAACTTGGTCTATTCGCGTCTTTACCTTACGAAACGTGGCACGAAGGCTCAACTAGCAAGTTAGACTTTTAAGAGCACTCAATAGAGTAGAACGGTCCACATTGATGCATTGGAATTGCTCAACTCTCTCCATAGAGGAGCTTTTCACGTTTTTGAGCAATTTGAGACATAACATGGTCTATTCGCCGCTTTACCTTAAGAAACGTGGCACGAAGGCTCAACTAGCAAGTTAGACTTTTAAGAACACTAAATAGAGTAGAAAGGTCCACATTGATGCTTTGGAATTGCTCAACTCTCTCCATAGACGAGCTTTTCACGTTTTTGGGCAATTTGAGACATAACTTGGTCTATTCGCCTCTTTACCTTACGAAACGTGGCACGAAGGCTCAACTAGCAAGTTAGACTTTTAAGAGCACTCAATAGAGTACAACGGTCCACATGAGTACAATGGTCCACTTTGATGCTTTGGAATTGCTCAACTCTCTCCATAGAGGAGCTTTTCACGTTTTTGTGCAATTTCAAACATAACTTGGTCTATTCGCGTCTTTACCTTACGAAACGTGGCACGAAGGCTCAACTAGCAAGTTAGACTTCTAAGAACACTAAATAGAGTAGAACGGTCCACATTGATGCATTGGAATTGCTCAACTCTCTCCATAGAGGAGCTTTTCACGTTTTTGAGCAATTTGAGACATAACTTTGTCTATTCGCCTCTTTACCTTCCGAAACGTGGCACGAAGGCTCAACTAGCAAGTTAGACTTCTATGAACACTAAATAGAGTAGAAAGGTCCACATTGATGCTTTGGAATTGCTCAACTCTCTCCATAGATGAGCTTTTCACGTTCTTGAGCAATTTGAGACATAACTTGGTCTATTCGCCTCTTTACCTTACGAAACATGGCACGAAGGCTCAACTAGCAAGTTAGACTTTTAAGAGCACTAAATAGAGTACAACGGTCCACATTGATGCTTTGGAATTGCTCAACTCTCTCCATTAGACGAGCTTTTCTTGTTTTTTAGCCATTTGAGACATAACTTGGTCTATTCGCCTCTTTACCTTACGAAACGTGGCACGAAGGCTCAACTAGCAAGTTAGACTTCTAAGAACACTAAATAGAGTAGAACGGTCCACATTGATGCTTTGGAATTGCTCAACTCTCTCCATAGAGGAGCTTTTCACGTTTTTGAGCAATTTGAGACATAACTTGGGTCTATTCGCCTCTTTACCTTACGAGACGTGGCACGAAGGCTCAACTAGCCAAGTTAGACTTTCAAGAGCACTAAATAGAGTACAACGGTCCACATTGATGCTTCGGAATTGCTCAACTCTCTCCATAGGGGAGCTTTTCACGTTTTTGTGCAATTTGAGACATAACTTGGTCTATTCGCGTCTTTACCTTACGAAACGTGGCACGAAGGCTCAACTAGCAAGTTAGACTTCTAAGAACACTAAATAGAGTAGAATGGTCCACATTGATGCTTTGGAATTGCTCAACTCTCTCCATAGAGGAGCTTTTCACGTTTTTGAGCAATTTGAGACATAACTTGGCCTATTCGCCTGTTTACCTTACGAAACGTGGCACGAAGGCTCAACTAGCAAGTTAGACTTTTAAGAGCACTAAATAGAGTACAACGGTCCACATTGATGCTTTGGAATTGCTCAACTCTCTCGATAGAGGAGCTTTTCACGTTTTTGTGCAATTTGAGACATAACTTGGTCTATTTGCGTCTTTACCTTACGAAACGTGGCACGAAGGCTCAACTAGCAAGTTAGACTTCTAAGAACATTAAATAGAGTAGAACGGTCCACATTGATGCTTTGGAATTGCTCAACTCTCTCCATAGAGGAGCTTTTCGCGTTTTTGTGCAATTTGAGACATAACTTGGTCTATTCGCATCTTTACCTTACGAAACGTGGCACGAAGGCTCAACTAGCAAGTTAGACTTTTAAGAGCACTCAATATAGTAAAACGGTCCACATTGATGCATTGGAATTGCTCAACTCTCTCCATAGAGGAGCTTTTCACGTTTTTGAGCAATTTGAGACATAACTTGGTCTATTCGCCTCTTTACCTTACGAAACGTGGCACGAAGGCTCAACTAGCAAGTTAGACTTCTAAGAACACTAAATAGAGTAGAACGGTCCATATTGATGCTTTGGAATTGCTCAACTCTCTCCATAGAGGAGCTTTTCACGTTTTTGAGTAATTTGAGACATAACATGGTCTATTCGCCTCTTTACCTTACGAAACGTGGCACGAAGGCTCAACTAGCAAGTTAGACTTTTAAGAGCACTAAATAGAGTACAACGGTCCACATTGATGCTTTGGAATTGCTCAACTCTCTCCATAGACGAGCTTTTCTTGTTTTTTAGCCATTTGAGACATAACTTGGTCTATTCGCGTCTTTAGCTTACGAAACGTGGCACGAAGGCTCAACTAGCGAGTTAGACTTCTAAGAACACTAAATAGAGTAGAATGGTCCACATTGATGCTTTGGAATTGCTCAACTCTCTCCATAGAGGAGCTTCTCACGTTTTTGTGCAATTTGAGACATAACATGGTCTATTCGCCTCTTTACCTTACGAAACGTGGCACGAAGGCTCAACTAGCAAGTTAGACATTTAAGAGCACTAAATAGAGTACAACGGTCCACATTGATGCTTTGGAATTGCTCAACTCTCTCCATAGAGGAGCTTTTCACGTTTTTGAGCAATTTGAGACGTAACTTGGTCTATTCGCCTCTTTACGTTACGAAACGTGGCGCGAAGGCTCAACTAGCAAGTTAGACTTTTAAGAGCAGTAAATAGAGTACAACGGTCCACATTGATGCTTTGGAATTGCTCAACTCTCTCCATAGAGGAGCTTTTCACATTTTTGTGCAATTTCAAACATAACTTGGTCTATTCGCGTCTTTACCTTACGAAACGTGGCACGAAGGCTCAACTAGCAAGTTAGACTTCTAAGAACACTAAATAGAGTAGAACGGTCCACATTGATGCTTTGGAATGGCTCAACTCTCTCCATAGAGGAGCTTTTCACGTTTTTGAGCAATTTGAGACATAACATGGTCTATTCGCCTCTTTACCTTACGAAACGTGGCACGAAGGCTCAACTAGCAAGTTAGACTTTTAAGAGCACTAAATAGTGTACAACGGTCCACATTGATGCTTTGGAATTGCTCAACTCTCTCCATAGACGAGCTTTTCTTATTTTTTAGCCATTTGAGACATAACTTGGTCTATTCGCGTCTTTACCTTACGAAACGTGGCACGAAGGCTCAACTAGCAAGTTAGACTTCTAAGAACACTAAATAGAGTAGAACGGTCCACATTGATGCTTTGGAATTGCTCAACTCTCTCCATAGAGGAGCTTTTCACGTTTTTGAGCAATTTGAGACATAACTTGGCCTATTCGCCTGTTTACCTTACGAAACGTGGCACGAAGGCTCAACTAGCAAGTTAGACTTTTAAGACCACTAAATAGAGTACAACGGTCCACATTGATGCTTTGGAATTGCTCAACTCTCTCCATAGGGGAGCTTTTCACGTTTTTGTGCAATTTGAGACATAACATGGTCTATTCGCGTCTTTACCTTACGAAACGTGGCACGAAGGCTCAACTAGCAAGTTAGACTTCTAAGAACACTAAATAGAGTAGAACGGTCCACATTGATGCTTTGGAATTGCTCAACTCTCTCCATAGAGGAGCTTCTCACGTTTTTATGCAATTTGAGACATAACTTGGTCTATTCGCGTATTTACCTTACGAAACGTGGCACGAAGGCTCAACTAGCAAGTTAGACTTCTAAGAACACTAAATAGAGTAGAACGGTCCACATTGATGCTTTGGAATTGCTCAACTCTCTCCATAGAGGAGCTTTTCACGTTTTTGAGCAATTTGAGACATAACTTGGCCTATTCGCCTGTTTACGTTACGAAACGTGGCACGAAGGCTCAACTAGCAAGTTAGACTTTTAAGACCACTAATTAGAGTACAACGGTCCACATTGATGCTTTGGAATTGCTCAACTCTCTCGATAGAGGAGCTTTTCACGTTTTTGTGCAATTTGAGACATAACTTGGTCTATTCGCGTCTTTACCTTACGAAACGTGGCACGAAGGCTGAACTAGCAAGTTAGACTTCTAAGAACATTAAATAGAGTAGAACGGTCCACATTGATGCTTTGGAATTGCTCAACTCTCTCCATAGAGGAGCTTTTCGCGTTTTTGTGCAATTTGAGACATAACTTGGTCTATTCGCGTCTTTACCTTACGAAACGTGGCACGAAGGCTCAACTAGCAAGTTAGACTTCTAAGAACACTAAATAGAGTAGAACGGTCCACATTGATGCTTTGGAATTGCTCAACTCTCTCCATAGAGGAGCTTTTCACGTTTTTGAGCAATTTGAGACATAACTTGGCCTATTCGCCTCTTTACCTTACGAAACGTGGCACGAAGGCTCAACTAGCAAGTTAGACTTCTAAGAACACTAAATAGAGTAGAACGGTCCACATTGATGCTTTGGAATTGCTCAACTCTCTCCATAGAGGAGCTTTTCACGTTTTTGAGCAATTTGAGACATAACATGGTCTATTCGCCTCTTTACCTTACGAAACGTGGCACGAAGGCTCAACTAGCAAGTTAGACTTTTAAGAGCACTAGATAGAGTACAACGGTCCACATTGATGCTTTGGAATTGCTCAACTCTCTCCATAGACGAGCTTTTCTTGTTTTTTAGCCATTTGAGACATAACTTGGTCTATTCGCGTCTTTACCTTACGAAACGTGGCACGAAGGCTCAACTAGCGAGTTAGAATTCTAAGAACACTAAGTAGAGTAGAATGGTCCACATTGATGCTTTGGAATTGCTCAACTCTCTCCATAGAGGAGCTTCTCACGTTTTTGTGCAATTTGAGACATAACATGGTCTATTCGCCTCTTTACCTTACGAAACGTGGCACGAAGGCTCAACTAGCAAGTTAGACTTTTAAGAGCACTAAATAGAGTACAACGGTTCACATTGATGCTTTGGAATTGCTCAACTCTCTCCATAGAGGAGCTTTTCACGTTTTTGAGCAATTTGAGACGTAACTTGGTCTATTCGCCTCTTTACGTTACGAAACGTGGCGCGAAGGCTCAACTAGCAAGTTAGAGTTTTAAGAGCAGTAAATAGAGTACAACGGTCCACATTGATGCTTTGGAATTGCTCAACTCTCTCCATAGAGGAGCTTTTCACGTTTTTGTGCAATTTCAAACATAACTTGGTCTATTCGCGTCTTTACCTTACGAAACGTGGCACGAAGGCTCAACTAGCAAGTTAGACTTCTAAGAACACTAAATAGAGTAGAACGGTCCACATTGATGCTTTGGAATGGCTCAACTCTCTCCATTGAGGAGCTTTTCACGTTTTTGAGCAATTTGAGACATAACATGGTCTATTCGCCTCTTTACCTTACGAAACGTGGCACGAAGGCTCAACTAGCAAGTTAGACTTTTAAGAGCACTAAATAGTGTACAACGGTCCACATTGATGCTTTGGAATTGCTCAACTCTCTCCATAGACGAGCTTTTCTTGTTTTTTAGCCATTTGAGACATAACTTGGTCTATTCGCGTCTTTACCTTACGAAACGTGGCACGAAGGCTCAACTAGCAAGTTAGACTTCTAAGAACACTAAATAGAGTAGAACGATCCACATTGATGCTTTGGAATTGCTCAACTCTCTCCATAGAGGAGCTTTTCACGTTTTTGAGCAATTTGAGACATAACATGGTCTATTCGCCTCTTTACCTTACGAAACGTGGCACGAAGGCTCAACTAGCAAGTTAGACTTTTAAGAGCACTAAATAGAGTACAACGGTCCACATTGATGCTTTGGAATTGCTCAACTATCTCCATAGACGAGCTTTTCTTGTTTTTTAGCCATTTGAGACATAACTTGGTCTATTCGCCTCTTTACCTTACGAAACGTGGCACGAAAGCTCAACTAGCAAGTTAGACTTCTAAGGACACTAAATAGAGTAGAACGGTCCACATTGATGCTTTGGAATTGCTCAACTCTCTCCATAGAGGAGCTTCTCACGTTTTTGTGCAATTTGAGACATAACTTGGTCTATTCGCGTCTTTACCGTACGAAACGTGGCACGAAGGCTCAACTAGCAAGTTAGACTTTTAAGAGCACTAAATAGAGTAGAACGGTCCACATTGATGCTTTGGAATTGCTCAACTCTCTCCATAGAGGAGCTTCTCACGTTTTTATGCAATTTGAGACATAACTTGGTCTATTCGCGTCTTTACCGTACGAAACGTGGCACGAAGGCTCAACTAGAAAGTTAGACTTTTAAGAGCACTAAATAGAGTACAACGGTCGACATTGACGCTTCGGCATTGCTCAACTCTCTCCATAGAGGAGCTTTTCACGTTTTTGAGCAATTTGAGACATAACTTGGTCTATTCCCCTCTTTACATTACGAAACGTGGCACGAAGGCTCAACTAGCAAGTTAGACTTTTAAGAGCACTAAATAGAGTACAACGGTCCACATTGATGCTTTGGAATTGCTCAACTCTCTCCATAGAGGAGCTTCTCACGTTTTTGAGCAATTTGAGACATAACTTGGTCTATTCCCCTCTTTACCTTACGAAACGTGGCACGAAGGCTCAACTAGCAAGTTAGACTTTTAAGAGCACTAAATAGAGTACAACGGTCCACATTGATGCTTTGGAATTGCTCAACTATCTCCATAGACGAGCTTTTCTTGTTTTTTAGCCATTTGAGACATAACTTGGTCTATTCGCCTCTTTACCTTACGAAACGTGGCACGAAGGCTCAACTAGCAAGTTAGACTTCTAAGGACACTAAATAGAGTAGAACGGTCCACATTGATGCTTTGGAATTGCTCAACTCTCTCCATAGAGGAGCTTCTCACGTTTTTGTGCAATTTGAGACATAACTTGGTCTATTCGCCTCTTTACCTTACGAAACGTGGCACGAAGGCTCAACTAGCAAGTTAGACTTCTAAGGACACTAAATAGAGTAGAACGGTCCACATTGATGCTTTGGAATTGCTCAACTCTCTCCATAGAGGAGCTTTTCACGTTTTTGTGCAATTTCAAACATAACTTGGTCTATTCGCGTCTTTACCTTACGAAACGTGGCACGAAGGCTCAACTAGCAAGTTAGACTTCTAAGAACACTAAATAGAGTAGAACGGTCGACATTGACGCTTCGGCATTGCTCAACTCTCTCCATAGAGGAGCTTTTCACGTTTTTGAGCAATTTGAGACATCACTTGGTCTATTCCCCTCTTTACCTTACGAAACGTGGCACGAAGGCTCAACTAGCAAGTTAGACTTTTAAGAGCACTAAATAGAGTACAACGGTCCACATTGATGCTTTGGAATTGCTCAACTCTCTCCATAGAGGAGCTTCTCACGTTTTTGAGCAATTTGAGACATAACTTGGTCTATTCCCCTCTTTACCTTACGAAACGTGGCACGAAGGCTCAACTAGCAAGTTAGACTTTTAAGAGCACTAAATAGAGTACAACGGTCCACATTGATGCTTTGGAATTGCTCAACTATCTCCATAGACGAGCTTTTCTTGTTTTTTAGCCATTTGAGACATAACTTGGTCTATTCGCCTCTTTACCTTACGAAACGTGGCACGAAGGCTCAACTAGCAAGTTAGACTTCTAAGGACACTAAATAGAGTAGAACGGTCCACATTGATGCTTTGGAATTGCTCAACTCTCTCCATAGACGAGCTTTTCTTGTTTTTTAGCCATTTGAGACATAACTTGGTCTATTCGCGTCTTTACCTTACGAAACGTGGCACGAAGGCTCAACTAGCAAGTTAGACTTCTAAGAACACTAAATAGAGTAGAACGGTCCACATTGATGCTTTGGAATTGCTCAACTCTCTCCATAGAGGAGCTTTTCACGTTTTTGAGCAATTTGAGACATAACATGGTCTATTCGCCTCTTTACCTTACGAAACGTGGCACGAAGGCTCAACTAGCAAGTTAGACTTTTAAGAGCACTAAATAGAGTACAACGGTCCACATTGATGCTTTGGAATTGCTCAACTATCTCCATAGAAGAGCTTTTCTTGTTTTTTAGCCATTTGAGACATAACTTGGTCTATTCGCCTCTTTACCTTACGAAACGTGGCACGAAAGCTCAACTAGCAAGTTAGACTTCTAAGGACACTAAATAGAGTAGAACGGTCCACATTGATGCTTTGGAATTGCTCAACTCTCTCCATAGAGGAGCTTCTCACGTTTTTGTGCAATTTGAGACATAACTTGGTCTATTCGCGTCTTTACCGTACGAAACGTGGCACGAAGGCTCAACTAGCAAGTTAGACTTTTAAGAGCACTAAATAGAGTAGAACGGTCCACATTGATGCTTTGGAATTGCTCAACTCTCTCCATAGAGGAGCTTCTCACGTTTTTGTGTAATTTGAGACATAACTTGGTCTATTCGCGTCTTTACCGTACGAAACGTGGCACGAAGGCTCAACTAGAAAGTTAGACTTTTAAGAGCACTAAATAGAGTACAACGGTCGACATTGACGCTTCGGCATTGCTCAACTCTCTCCATAGAGGAGCTTTTCACGTTTTTGAGCAATTTGAGACATAACTTGGTCTATTCCCCTCTTTACCTTACGAAACGTGGCACGAAGGCTCAACTAGCAAGTTAGACTTTTAAGAGCACTAAATAGAGTACAACGGTCCACATTGATGCTTTGGAATTGCTCAACTCTCTCCATAGAGGAGCTTCTCACGTTTTTGAGCAATTTGAGACATAACTTGGTCTATTCCCCTCTTTACCTTACGAAACGTGGCACGAAGGCTCAACTAGCAAGTTAGACTTTTAAGAGCACTAAATAGAGTACAACGGTCCACATTGATGCTTTGGAATTGCTCAACTATCTCCATAGACGAGCTTTTCTTGTTTTTTAGCCATTTGAGACATAACTTGGTCTATTCGCCTCTTTACCTTACGAAACGTGGCACGAAGGCTCAACTAGCAAGTTAGACTTCTAAGGACACTAAATAGAGTAGAACGGTCCACATTGATGCTTTGGAATTGCTCAACTCTCTCCATAGAGGAGCTTCTCACGTTTTTGTGCAATTTGAGACATAACTTGGTCTATTCGCCTCTTTACCTTACGAAACGTGGCACGAAGGCTCAACTAGCAAGTTAGACTTCTAAGGACACTAAATAGAGTAGAACGGTCCACATTGATGCTTTGGAATTGCTCAACTCTCTCCATAGAGGAGCTTTTCACGTTTTTGTGCAATTTCAAACATAACTTGGTCTATTCGCGTCTTTACCTTACGAAACGTGGCACGAAGGCTCAACTAGCAAGTTAGACTTCTAAGAACACTAAATAGAGTAGAACGGTCGACATTGACGCTTCGGCATTGCTCAACTCTCTCCATAGAGGAGCTTTTCACGTTTTTGAGCAATTTGAGACATAACTTGGTCTATTCCCCTCTTTACCTTACGAAACGTGGCACGAAGGCTCAACTAGCAAGTTAGACTTTTAAGAGCACTAAATAGAGTACAACGGTCCACATTGATGCTTTGGAATTGCTCAACTCTCTCCATAGAGGAGCTTCTCACGTTTTTGAGCAATTTGAGACATAACTTGGTCTATTCCCCTCTTTACCTTACGAAACGTGGCACGAAGGCTCAACTAGCAAGTTAGACTTTTAAGAGCACTAAATAGAGTACAACGGTCCACATTGATGCTTTGGAATTGCTCAACTATCTCCATAGACGAGCTTTTCTTGTTTTTTAGCCATTTGAGACATAACTTGGTCTATTCGCCTCTTTACCTTACGAAACGTGGCACGAAGGCTCAACTAGCAAGTTAGACTTCTAAGGACACTAAATAGAGTAGAATGGTCCACATTGATGCTTTGGAATTGCTCAACTCTCTCCATAGAGGAGCTTCTCACGTTTTTGTGCAATTTGAGACATAACTTGGTCTATTCGCCTCTTTACCTTACGAAACGTGGCACGAAGGCTCAACTAGCAAGTTAGACTTCTAAGGACACTAAATAGAGTAGAACGGTCCACATTGATGCTTTGGAATTGCTCAACTCTCTCCATAGAGGAGCTTCTCACGTTTTTGTGCAATTTGAGACATAACTTGGTCTATTCGCGTCTTTGCCGTACGAAACGTGGCACGAAGGCTCAACTAGCAAGTTAGACTTTTAAGAGCACTAAATAGAGTACAACGGTCGACATTGACGCTTCGGCATTGCTCAACTCTCTCCATAGAGGAGCTTTTCACGTTTTTGAGCAATTTGAGACATAACTTGGTCTATTCCCCTCTTTACCTTACGAAACGTGGCACGAAGGCTCAACTAGCAAGTTAGACTTTTAAGAGCACTAAATAGAGTACAACGGTCCACATTGATGCTTTGGAATTGCTCAACTCTCTCCATAGAGGAGCTTCTCACGTTTTTGTGCAATTTGAGACATAACTTGGTCTATTCGCGTCTTTACCTTACGAAACATGGCACGAAGGCTCAACTAGCAAGTTAGACTTTTAAGAGCACTAAATAGAGTACAACGGTCCACATTGATGCTTTGGAATTGCTCAACTCTCTCCATAGACGAGCTTTTCTTGTTTTTTAGCCATTTGAGACATAACTTGGTCTATTCGCGTCTTTACCTTACGAAACGTGGCTCGAAGGCTCAACTAGCAAGTTAGACTTCTAAGAACACTAAATAGAGTAGAACGGTCCACATTGATGCTTTGGAATTTCTCAACTCTCTCCATAGAGGAGCTTTTCATGTTTTTGAGCAATTTGAGACATAACATGGTCTATTCGCGTCTTTACCTTACGAAACGTGGCACGAAGGCTCAACTAGCAAGTTAGACTTTTAAGAGCACTAAATAGAGTACAACGGTCCACATTGATGCTTTGGAATTGCTCAACTCTCTCCATAGAGGAGCTTTTCACGTTTTTGAGCAATTTGAGACATAACTTGGTCAATTCTCCTCTTTACGTTACGAAACGTGGCACGAAGGCTCAACTAGCAAGTTAGACTTTTAAGAGCACTAAATAGAGTACAACGGTCCACATTGATGCTTTGGAATTGCTCAACTCTCTCCATAGAGGAGCTTTTCACGTTTTTGTGCAATTTCAAACATAAATTGATCTATTCGCGTCTTTACCTTACGAAACGTGGCACGAAGGCTCAACTAGCAAGTTAGACTTCTAAGAACACTAAATAGAGTAGAACGGTCCACATTAATGCTTTGGAATGGCTCAACTCTCTCCATAGAGGAGCTTTTCACGTTTTTGAGCAATTTGAGACATAACATGGTCTATTCGCCTCTTTACCTTACGAAACGTGGCACGAAGGCTCAACTAGCAAGTTAGACTTTTAAGAGCACTAAATAGAGTACAACGGTCCACATTGATGCTTTGGAATTGCTCAACTCTCTCCATAGACGAGCTTTTCTTGTTTTTTAGCCATTTGAGACATAACTTGGTCTATTCGCGTCTTTACCTTACGAAACGTGGCACGAAGGCTCAACTAGCAAGTTAGACTTCTAAGAAGACTAAATAGAGTAGAACGGTCCACATTGATGCTTTGGAATTGCTCAACTCTCTCCATAGAGGAGCTTCTCACGTTTTTGTGCAATTTGAGACATAACTTGGTCTATTCGCGTCTTTACCTTACGAAACATGGCACGAAGGCTCAACTAGCAAGTTAGACTTTTAAGAGCACTAAATAGAGTACAACGGACCACATTGAAGCTTCGGAATTGCTCAACTCTCTCCATAGAGGAGCTTTTCACGTTTTTGAGCAATTTGAGACATAACTTGGTCTATTCGCCTCTTTACCTTACGAAACGTGGCACGAAGGCTCAACTAGCAAGTTAGACTTTTAAGAGCACTAAATAGAGCACAACGGTCCACATTGATGCTTTGGAATTGCTCAACTCTCTCCATAGGGGAGCTTTTCACGTTTTTATGCAATTTGAGACATAACTTGGTCTATTCGCCTCTTTACCTAACGAAACGTGGCACGAAGGCTCAACTAGCAAGTTAGACTTCTAAGAACACTAAATAGAGTAGAACGGTCCACATTGATGCTTCGGAATTGCTCAACTCTCTCCATAGAGGAGCTTTTCACGTTTTTGAGCAATTTGAGACATAACTTGGTCTATTCGCCTCTTTACCTTACGAAACGTGGCACGAAGGCTCAACTAGCAAGTTAGACTTCTAAGAACACTAAATAGAGTAGAACGGTCCACATTGATGCTTTGGAATTGCTAAACTCTCTCCATAGAGGAGCTTTTCACGTTCTTGAGCAATTTGAGACATAACAAGGTCCATTCGCCTCTTTACCTTACGAAACGTGGCACGAAGGCTCAACTAGCAAGTTAGACTTCTAAGAACACTAAATAGAGTAGAACGGTCCACATTAATGCTTTGGAATGGCTCAACTTGTTGGATCGGATGGCACTACAAGAGGGGGGGTGAATTGTGATCTTAATCAAATTTAGACTAAGTCACCTCTTTTTTGTTTCAATTGAGTTTCACCCTAAGCGGAAGCAATTTAAATAAGTTGAATATAAATGTATGCAAAGATAATCACATACATCAAACTTAACAACAAGAATCAAGTCAAATGATCAAAATGAATATCACACACAAAAACAAGTTGTAATGAAGCACAAATTCAGATTCAACAAATGTATGCACAAGCTTGATTCTATCACCCTAGCTGTCCAATTTCAAGTATGCAATGCAAGTATGATATGCTAAAATGAAATTGCTGTAAAGTAAAAAGGGCAAAGAGATTTATAGTGGTTCGGCTTAACCCAAGCCTACTCCACTCCCCAAGTCCCACTTGGGAATTTCAAACACTCCACTATAGCTTGTTCAACCGAGTCAAGCGGAACTCATACAACCAGTGTTTTTGTAGCTCAAACACCAAACTCTACACACCGTGTGGTTTATAGCTCACCACACAAAACTCTACACACCGTGTGGTTTATAGCTCACCACACAAAACTCTACACACCGTGTGGTTTGTAGCTCACCACACTAACTTAATCAACAAAATACAAGCTCAAAAATGGCTCTAAGAATAGCCGGGTATGAGATAAGTTTAGGCTCAAAGGCTGGCTCTTTAGTAGCTGGATTTGTAAGTGTCTAAGGCTCAAATGAAGCTCTTGAAAAGCTGGAATGGGAATGGTAAGCACAAAACTCAGATTTGAGATTTTTTTGGTTGCTAGGGTATGTGAAATTTTGAGTAGTGTATCAACCAACGAAAATCAGTTGTGATAAGGCTTGAATGGTGAAATGGAGATATAGAATGAAGCCTTATAGGTGCTGGAAATCAGATTGCTCAAGCAAGTAGAATGGCTCTTGAGGAAATGATAAGAATCTGGTAAGAAAGGCTCAAGAGTAACAATAAAGCTTTACTTGGCTAGTGTGTATGATCTCTCTTCAAAATCAAGTATGTAATCAAGGAATGAATGAGTGAAAGAATGAAAGCTTAGAAGATGAAGAACACTAGAGAGAGAGAGTGTAATTTTCGGCCAAGTATGTGCACCATAGACAAAGAGTTAGTTTATATAGAAAATTGTGGAGTGTAAGCTCATGAAATGAGGGCCATTGGATTGATATGAAAGATATGGACCCTTGGATCATTATAGACGTTAGAAGGCTTAGAGAAGTGTGAAAATGATTACAACAAGTCTTTTTTGGTAGGAAGAAATAATGGCTTTTGGATGGATATAGACTTTGGAGGCCACCTTGAAAGATACAACAATTGACTTGAGAAAAGTTTGTCTTTTAGGTGGAGTAAATCATGGCTTTTGAATGGATATAGACTTTACAGGCATCTTGAAAGATACAACAATTGACTTGAGAAAAGTTTGTCTCTTAGGTGGAATAAATGATGGCCTTTGGATCAAATGAAGATTCAATTTTGGCCATAGGATGTAAAGTAGGAGAGATAAGAATAAAGCTTGGATCTTTGGCCATTGGATTAAAATGTGATTTTGATGTAGAGAGAATATGATCCATTGGATGTGGAGTGTCTTGGTGGGAAAGAGAAATGGTTTTGAAATAAAGCTTCCCACACATGTGAAGAGAAAAACTTGTCATAAGACTTGTTGTACCTCTTGTCTCCTCCTTTCAAATTAACTTTTCCTTCTCTTCTCTTTTGGCTCCAAGTCTTCTAGTTAAGATGTAACTATGGTTAACTTGTCTTCTTTGCCATGTCATCAATGCCATGTCATTAATTCCATGTCAACAATGCCATGTCAGCTGCCACGTCACGTCCGTCGATTCTGACTTTGACTAGAAAGTTAATTTTACTTCAATTGATCCCAATTAAGCTCCAAGACATCTTTGGCAAAACTTGACTTATGTTGACCACGAAATTGACTTTCTTAATCATGTTTGACACTGATTAAGCCTTCACTAATGTTGGTCAAGGATGACATTAGGACCAATTTACGTTTTGGTCACCCTACACACAAATCATACTCAAGACATGCTATGTAAACCCTTTTAGGATTTCTTGCAATTAGTCCACGTTAGTTCAATAATCAAATCATCAAATAAGCACAATTGAACTAGTTTAATGTAAGTCTTGAATTCCTAAACTAATCAAGTAGGCATATGCACCTAGGTTTCTCAATACAATCAATAGATCAAAGTTCAATCAAAACATGCCGTTGTAATCACTCAAACATATATTCAACATTCTCCCCCTTTTGATGATTACAAAATAACTTATGTAACTTTGAGCTATTTTCGTTAATTCACATGAGAAACTCTCCCCCTCACATTATGCTTCACACAAATAAACTTCCTATAAGCATATGTTTCAATAAACACAAGAGAATTGCAATTCAAGACAAGTAAAGTATCAATAGGCAAGGTCTATACAATATGACATTCAAGTTCCTCCCCCTTAACCTATGCATACCAAACTTTAAAGTTCAAAGTATATTTCTCCCCCTTTATTTTGTAAATGCATCCAAAAGGTGTTCAATATAAGCAATGCATAAAATTCATACACATATCAAGGACTCATTCTTATGCCAAGATTACCTCTTAAAAATTCAAATCTCTCTTGGTTTAGAGGTTTCGTTAGTATGTCCGCAAGTTGGTTCATTGTGTCCACATAATCTAACTTAATTGTCCCTTGAGTCACATGGTCTCTAATAAAATGATGCCTAATTTCAATATGTTTAGCCTTAGAATGATGCACCGGATTTTTAGAAAGGCTAATGGCACTAGTATTATCCCAATATATAGGAATATCTTTCAATTTAAGTCCAAAGTCATATAATTGTTGTCTAATCCATAAGAGTTGAGCACAACAACTTCCTATAGCCATATATTCGGCTTCGGTGGTAGATAGGGCAACACAAGGTTGTTTCTTGGAGAACCAAGAGATAAGCATACTCCCTAGGAATTGGCATGTACGCGAAGTACTCTTCCTATTTATCTTACATCCAGCAAAGTCGGCATCACTATATGCATGTAAATCAAACAATGAATTTTTGTCATACCATAAGCCAAGAGTTGATGTATGCCTAAGATTCCTAAATATTCTCTTAACCGCTAGGAGATGAGAATGCATAGGCTGACTTTGAAATCTAGCACACATGCATACACTAAACATAATGTCGGGTCTACTAGAGGTTAAATACAAAAGTGAACCAATCATGGACCTATACATTTTAGAATCATAAGGCTGTCCATTTTCATCTTTGTCAAGCTTAGTAGACACACTCATGGGAGTAGGAGAAGGATTCAAGGAATCAAAACCAAACTTTTTAAGCATATCATGAATATATTTAGTTTGACTAATATGTATACATTTCTTAGTTTGTTTAACTTGCAGACCTAAAAAGAATGTAAGTTCACCCATCATAGACATCTCAAATTCATTTTTCATGCAAGACTCAAACTCTTTGCACATAGCCTCATTAGTAGCACCAAATATAATGTCATCTACATATATTTGAACAATAAGCATGTCATGACCTTTTTCCTTTAAGAACAAAGTGCTATCAATTCTTCCTCTTTTAAAACCATTTTGAATTAAGAATGAGGAAAGTCTATCATACCATGCCCTAGGTGCTTGTTTCAAACCATACAAGGCTTTTGTCAATTTATAAACATGGTTTGGAAAGTTAGGATCTTCAAATCCGGGTGGTTGCTTTACATACACATTCTCATTGATAAAATCATTCAAAAATGCACTTTTGACATCCATTTGATAAAGTTTAAAACCTTTGAAACATGCAGATGCCATAAGCAACCTAATAGCTTCTAACCTAGCTACGGGTGCAAATGTTTCTTCATAGTCAATCCCTTCTTCTTGGTTGTACCCTTGTGCAACCAACCTAGCCTTGTTTCTAATAACTTCACCATCTTCATTCATTTTGTTCTTAAACACCCATTTAGTTCCAATTATGGTTTGGTCTTTAGGTCTTGGAACTAAATGCCAAACTTCATTCCTAGTGAATTGATTCAACTCATCTTGCATAGCAATAATCCATTTATCATCAAGCAAAGCATCATTAATATTTCTAGGTTCTACTTGAGAAATCAAGGCATAAGAACCATGCACATCAACAATCAAAGCAGTATTCATTAAATCTGCAGTCACATTATCTACCACATTAGCATGCATATCACCATTATTAGGAGCTAAGTGAGATCTACGAGTCCTTACCCCTTGATGCAAATCGCCAATTATGAGTTGTTTGGGATGCTTGTGTTTGTCCTTCACTTGCAGCCATGATGTAGGAGCTGTAGTTTCACTATTGGAGGCCACGGGTGCAACCTCACTTTCTTCCAAGCCCACGGGTGCATCACTATTTTGTGTCTCATCATGCTCATTTCCTCCTTCTTTGCTTGGTCCATCATCTTTAGGTGTAGGAGAGTCATCTTTATCGTCTTTTAAGCTCAACTTCTCCAAACCTAACTCAATGTCATCATTCTCAAGCAAAGGGTCAAATGCAAGAGTTTCAATAAATTTAACATGAATGGACTCTTCTATTCTCCTAGACTTTGGATTGTAAACTCTATAAGCTCTAGAAGTTAAAGCATAGCCAACAAATACACAAGGAGTAGATTTTGCATCAAATTTATCTAAGTCATCCTTAGTGTTTAGTACATAACATTTGCAACCAAAAACTCTAAAGTAGGCAACCTTAGGTTTTCTATCATTCCAAATCTCATAAGGTGTCTTATTTATCTTCTTTCTAATAGACAACCTATTTGTAACATAGCATGCACAATTAATGGCCTCAGCCCACAAGAACTTAGGCAAATCATGTTCACAAAGCATAGTCCTAGCAATTTCTTGTAAAGTTCTATTTTTCCTTTCTACCACCCCATTTTGTTGGGGTGTCCTAGGTGAAGAGAAATCATGTCTAATGCCATATTCATCACATAGATCAATAAATGCATGATTATCAAATTCTCCTCCATGATCACTTCTAATCTTGCTAATGCTTATGTTCTTTTCATTTTGAAGCCTCTTGATTAGTTTTGAAAACTCATGAATGGTCTCATGTTTATGTGCAAGAAAAATCACCCAAGTATATTTAGAATAATCATCAACAATCACAAAGACATAGGATCTACCACCTAGACTTTTAACTCTACTTGGACCAAACAAATCAAGATGCAAAAGTTCTAAAACCCTAGTAGTTGAAATCTGGTTTTTAGACTTGAAAGACTCCCTAGTGTGTTTTCCTCTAATGCATGGCTCACAAGCATCATACATGTCAAAGTTCAAAGAAGGTATGCCTCTAACAAGATTATTTCTGACCAATTTTTCAATTGTAGAAATTCCTATATGTCCTAATCTTCTATGCCATATATTCACATCACTAACATTGGAAATCAAGCATTTAAGTTTGCAATCATTCAAGTCTTTCAAATTAATAGAATACACATTACCATCTCTTTTTCCTACAAGCACACACTCATTCATGGCATTTAAAAACTCACACTTTGAATCATCAAAACATATGCGCAAGCCGCCATCACACAATTGAGAAATACTAAGAAGGTTAAAAGATAATCCATCAACTAATTGCACATTAGAGATAGAGAAAGAAGATACATCACCTATGGATCCTTGACCAAGGATCCTACCCTTCTTGTTGTCACCAAAAGTCACATGACCACCATTAGAGAACTTCTTGAGAAAAGAAAAAAAAACTTGAGTTCCCGGTCATGTGTCTTGAGCAACCACTATCCAAGTACCACTTGGAAGCCTTAGAACTTTTGATTTTCAAGAACACCTACATTAGTTCAATTCGCTTTAGGTACCCAATTTCTTTTGGGTCCTAGGAGGTTAGCATCAAGAATCTTGGTTCCCTTTGGAACCCACATTTGCTTAACTTTCTTGCCAAACACATATTGAAACTTTGGAAAAACTTTGGCATTCAAGTTATGCATATATGCATAATTTGAGGAATGAAATGAAGTGCTAGCATACATAGAGCCTTGTGGAGCTCTAGGAGCCCTAGAATACCTTATGGGTTGCCCTAATTTCTTAGGAAACCCTACGGGTCTCTTGTGACCAGATTTGATATCCTTCTTCCAAGGCTGATTTGGCACACCCCTAATGGGAATAGGCCTATGTCCCATGGGTTGGACAAATGATACATGCTCAGGATGTGATTTTGAAGTACTAGCATGCATATCATTCAAAGCATTGTAGTTAGGAGGTGAAAAAATCATTTTCTTAGGAAAACAATCCTCCTTCATGTCATTCAAGGAATGCAAATAGCCACGTGATACAAAAGATGTAGAAATATCATGCATATCACATTTCTTCAATTTTACATCATCACCAACATAACCTAAACCTGATTTGTCCAAAGATTGTCTAAGGCATGATAAGAGTGAATCAAGTCTAGAAGATCCCACACTAAACTTCGAGAAAGATTTCTCTAGATCCTCATATCTTAATTTCAAAGCATCTAATTCATTTTGAACAATAGAGTCATCGTGTGACTCTTGGTTCTCATTAGGCACAATAGCAATCAATTTCAAATCATCATACTCTTCTTGCAAGGTACTAAGTTTAAATTGCAAATCTTCAATCAAAGGTTCATGATCACACTTAGACATGTTATTAGCACACATGGCAGCAAGCATATCGCACTTTTCATCACATTTAGCATTGAGATCATCAATGGTCTTTTCATGCTCTTCTACCTTAGCATTTAAACAATCAATCTCATTTTTCAATTGTTTCTTTTCCTTATGCATTTTCCTATTCTTAGCATTCATGTCATTGAGTAAGGAAAGCAAATCATCAATAGACACATCATCATCATCATTATCAAAAGAATTTACCTCCTCATCCGGATCGGATGAGTTTCCTTTGGCCATCAAGCAAAATCTAGCAAACTCATCCTCACTTGAAGAGCTTTCGGAATCCGAATCACTCCAAGTAACTTTGAAGGCTCTCTTGGATTGCTCCTTGCTCTTATCTTTCTTCTTTGGACACTCATACTTCATGTGCCCCTTCTTGCCACACTCAAAGCACCTCAAATCTTTGTCTTGCTCCTCATGGTTCCCTTTGGAGTCGCTTTGATCCCCACGGCCAGATTTGAAGTTGTCCCTCTTTGAGTGGCCAAAAGGTCTACCACCTTGCTTCTTCTTGTTTATCAAGTATCTCTTGAACCTCCTTGTCATTAAGGCTACTTCCTCATTACTCAAATCATCTCCACTATCAACCTTGGAGGCAAAGGCAATGCTCTTCTTTTTGGTGTCCTCTTTTTGAGCTTCTCTTGCCTTGAAGTTTGTCTCATATACTAGAAGTGATCCTACAAGCTCATCCAACTTCAAAATTTTGAGATCTTTAGCTTCTTGGATGGCGGTCACTTTGGCATCCCATGCTTCCGGAAGACTTCTCAAGTACTTTTGCACCTTTTCTTGATTGGAGAATGTCTTCCCTAAAGATTCAAGAGAATTCAGAATTTTGGTTAGTCTAATATCCATATCGGTAATAGACTCATGTGGAAACATAGTGAACAATTCATATGAATGCATGAGCATGTTAATCTTAGACTCCTTTACTTGATTAGTTCCCTCATGCTTCATCTCTAACCTAGTCCACATATCTTGAGCCGAAATGCATGTAGAAATATGTTTAGCTTCAATTGAATTCAATGCATTAAATAAAATAGACATAGCTTTAGCATTCAAAGAAATCTTTTTCTTATCATTATCATCCCATTTATCCCTAGGTTTTGAAATCTCTTTTTCGACATCACCGATCTTGGTGGTGATGGTAGGCTCATAAGGTCCATCCTCTATGACATACCACAAATCAATATCAAGAGACATGAAATAAAGTTTCATTCTCATCTTCCAATGGTCATAGTCTTCTCCATTAAAGAATGGAGGTCTACCACTAGATTGACCCTCTAACACATGATCATGTCTACCACTAGTAGATGCCATCATATAAATCACTAATAATGCACAAGAAAATTACTTCTATATGCAAGGGAACACAAGCTCCGATACCACTTGTTGGATCGGATGGCACTACAAGAGGGGGGGTGAATTGTGATCTTAATCAAATTTAGACTAAGTCACCTCTTTTTTGTTTCAATTGAGTTTCACCCTAAGCGGAAGCAATTTAAATAAGTTGAATATAAATGTATGCAAAGATAATCACATACATCAAACTTAACAACAAGAATCAAGTCAAATGATCAAAATGAATATCACACACAAAAACAAGTTGTAATGAAGCACAAATTCAGATTCAACAAATGTATGCACAAGCTTGATTCTATCACCCTAGCTGTCCAATTTCAAGTATGCAATGCAAGTATGATATGCTAAAATGAAATTGCTGTAAAGTAAAAAGGGCAAAGAGATTTATAGTGGTTCGGCTTAACCCAAGCCTACTCCACTCCCCAAGTCCCACTTGGGAATTTCAAACACTCCACTATAGCTTGTTCAACCGAGTCAAGCGGAACTCATACAACCAGTGTTTTTGTAGCTCAAACACCAAACTCTACACACCGTGTGGTTTATAGCTCACCACACAAAACTCTACACACCGTGTGGTTTATAGCTCACCACACAAAACTCTACACACCGTGTGGTTTGTAGCTCACCACACTAACTTAATCAACAAAATACAAGCTCAAAAATGGCTCTAAGAATAGCCGGGTATGAGATAAGTTTAGGCTCAAAGGCTGGCTCTTTAGTAGCTGGATTTGTAAGTGTCTAAGGCTCAAATGAAGCTCTTGAAAAGCTGGAATGGGAATGGTAAGCACAAAACTCAGATTTGAGATTTTTTTGGTTGCTAGGGTATGTGAAATTTTGAGTAGTGTATCAACCAACGAAAATCAGTTGTGATAAGGCTTGAATGGTGAAATGGAGATATAGAATGAAGCCTTATAGGTGCTGGAAATCAGATTGCTCAAGCAAGTAGAATGGCTCTTGAGGAAATGATAAGAATCTGGTAAGAAAGGCTCAAGAGTAACAATAAAGCTTTACTTGGCTAGTGTGTATGATCTCTCTTCAAAATCAAGTATGTAATCAAGGAATGAATGAGTGAAAGAATGAAAGCTTAGAAGATGAAGAACACTAGAGAGAGAGAGTGTAATTTTCGGCCAAGTATGTGCACCATAGACAAAGAGTTAGTTTATATAGAAAATTGTGGAGTGTAAGCTCATGAAATGAGGGCCATTGGATTGATATGAAAGATATGGACCCTTGGATCATTATAGACGTTAGAAGGCTTAGAGAAGTGTGAAAATGATTACAACAAGTCTTTTTTGGTAGGAAGAAATAATGGCTTTTGGATGGATATAGACTTTGGAGGCCACCTTGAAAGATACAACAATTGACTTGAGAAAAGTTTGTCTTTTAGGTGGAGTAAATCATGGCTTTTGAATGGATATAGACTTTACAGGCATCTTGAAAGATACAACAATTGACTTGAGAAAAGTTTGTCTCTTAGGTGGAATAAATGATGGCCTTTGGATCAAATGAAGATTCAATTTTGGCCATAGGATGTAAAGTAGGAGAGATAAGAATAAAGCTTGGATCTTTGGCCATTGGATTAAAATGTGATTTTGATGTAGAGAGAATATGATCCATTGGATGTGGAGTGTCTTGGTGGGAAAGAGAAATGGTTTTGAAATAAAGCTTCCCACACATGTGAAGAGAAAAACTTGTCATAAGACTTGTTGTACCTCTTGTCTCCTCCTTTCAAATTAACTTTTCCTTCTCTTCTCTTTTGGCTCCAAGTCTTCTAGTTAAGATGTAACTATGGTTAACTTGTCTTCTTTGCCATGTCATCAATGCCATGTCATTAATTCCATGTCAACAATGCCATGTCAGCTGCCACGTCACGTCCGTCGATTCTGACTTTGACTAGAAAGTTAATTTTACTTCAATTGATCCCAATTAAGCTCCAAGACATCTTTGGCAAAACTTGACTTATGTTGACCACGAAATTGACTTTCTTAATCATGTTTGACACTGATTAAGCCTTCACTAATGTTGGTCAAGGATGACATTAGGACCAATTTACGTTTTGGTCACCCTACACACAAATCATACTCAAGACATGCTATGTAAACCCTTTTAGGATTTCTTGCAATTAGTCCACGTTAGTTCAATAATCAAATCATCAAATAAGCACAATTGAACTAGTTTAATGTAAGTCTTGAATTCCTAAACTAATCAAGTAGGCATATGCACCTAGGTTTCTCAATACAATCAATAGATCAAAGTTCAATCAAAACATGCCGTTGTAATCACTCAAACATATATTCAACATTCTCCCCCTTTTGATGATTACAAAATAACTTATGTAACTTTGAGCTATTTTCGTTAATTCACATGAGAAACTCTCCCCCTCACATTATGCTTCACACAAATAAACTTCCTATAAGCATATGTTTCAATAAACACAAGAGAATTGCAATTCAAGACAAGTAAAGTATCAATAGGCAAGGTCTATACAATATGACATTCAAGTTCCTCCCCCTTAACCTATGCATACCAAACTTTAAAGTTCAAAGTATATTTCTCCCCCTTTATTTTGTAAATGCATCCAAAAGGTGTTCAATATAAGCAATGCATAAAATTCATACACATATCAAGGACTCATTCTTATGCCAAGATTACCTCTTAAAAATTCAAATCTCTCTTGGTTTAGAGGTTTCGTTAGTATGTCCGCAAGTTGGTTCATTGTGTCCACATAATCTAACTTAATTGTCCCTTGAGTCACATGGTCTCTAATAAAATGATGCCTAATTTCAATATGTTTAGCCTTAGAATGATGCACCGGATTTTTAGAAAGGCTAATGGCACTAGTATTATCCCAATATATAGGAATATCTTTCAATTTAAGTCCAAAGTCATATAATTGTTGTCTAATCCATAAGAGTTGAGCACAACAACTTCCTATAGCCATATATTCGGCTTCGGTGGTAGATAGGGCAACACAAGGTTGTTTCTTGGAGAACCAAGAGATAAGCATACTCCCTAGGAATTGGCATGTACGCGAAGTACTCTTCCTATTTATCTTACATCCAGCAAAGTCGGCATCACTATATGCATGTAAATCAAACAATGAATTTTTGTCATACCATAAGCCAAGAGTTGATGTATGCCTAAGATTCCTAAATATTCTCTTAACCGCTAGGAGATGAGAATGCATAGGCTGACTTTGAAATCTAGCACACATGCATACACTAAACATAATGTCGGGTCTACTAGAGGTTAAATACAAAAGTGAACCAATCATGGACCTATACATTTTAGAATCATAAGGCTGTCCATTTTCATCTTTGTCAAGCTTAGTAGACACACTCATGGGAGTAGGAGAAGGATTCAAGGAATCAAAACCAAACTTTTTAAGCATATCATGAATATATTTAGTTTGACTAATATGTATACATTTCTTAGTTTGTTTAACTTGCAGACCTAAAAAGAATGTAAGTTCACCCATCATAGACATCTCAAATTCATTTTTCATGCAAGACTCAAACTCTTTGCACATAGCCTCATTAGTAGCACCAAATATAATGTCATCTACATATATTTGAACAATAAGCATGTCATGACCTTTTTCCTTTAAGAACAAAGTGCTATCAATTCTTCCTCTTTTAAAACCATTTTGAATTAAGAATGAGGAAAGTCTATCATACCATGCCCTAGGTGCTTGTTTCAAACCATACAAGGCTTTTGTCAATTTATAAACATGGTTTGGAAAGTTAGGATCTTCAAATCCGGGTGGTTGCTTTACATACACATTCTCATTGATAAAATCATTCAAAAATGCACTTTTGACATCCATTTGATAAAGTTTAAAACCTTTGAAACATGCAGATGCCATAAGCAACCTAATAGCTTCTAACCTAGCTACGGGTGCAAATGTTTCTTCATAGTCAATCCCTTCTTCTTGGTTGTACCCTTGTGCAACCAACCTAGCCTTGTTTCTAATAACTTCACCATCTTCATTCATTTTGTTCTTAAACACCCATTTAGTTCCAATTATGGTTTGGTCTTTAGGTCTTGGAACTAAATGCCAAACTTCATTCCTAGTGAATTGATTCAACTCATCTTGCATAGCAATAATCCATTTATCATCAAGCAAAGCATCATTAATATTTCTAGGTTCTACTTGAGAAATCAAGGCATAAGAACCATGCACATCAACAATCAAAGCAGTATTCATTAAATCTGCAGTCACATTATCTACCACATTAGCATGCATATCACCATTATTAGGAGCTAAGTGAGATCTACGAGTCCTTACCCCTTGATGCAAATCGCCAATTATGAGTTGTTTGGGATGCTTGTGTTTGTCCTTCACTTGCAGCCATGATGTAGGAGCTGTAGTTTCACTATTGGAGGCCACGGGTGCAACCTCACTTTCTTCCAAGCCCACGGGTGCATCACTATTTTGTGTCTCATCATGCTCATTTCCTCCTTCTTTGCTTGGTCCATCATCTTTAGGTGTAGGAGAGTCATCTTTATCGTCTTTTAAGCTCAACTTCTCCAAACCTAACTCAATGTCATCATTCTCAAGCAAAGGGTCAAATGCAAGAGTTTCAATAAATTTAACATGAATGGACTCTTCTATTCTCCTAGACTTTGGATTGTAAACTCTATAAGCTCTAGAAGTTAAAGCATAGCCAACAAATACACAAGGAGTAGATTTTGCATCAAATTTATCTAAGTCATCCTTAGTGTTTAGTACATAACATTTGCAACCAAAAACTCTAAAGTAGGCAACCTTAGGTTTTCTATCATTCCAAATCTCATAAGGTGTCTTATTTATCTTCTTTCTAATAGACAACCTATTTGTAACATAGCATGCACAATTAATGGCCTCAGCCCACAAGAACTTAGGCAAATCATGTTCACAAAGCATAGTCCTAGCAATTTCTTGTAAAGTTCTATTTTTCCTTTCTACCACCCCATTTTGTTGGGGTGTCCTAGGTGAAGAGAAATCATGTCTAATGCCATATTCATCACATAGATCAATAAATGCATGATTATCAAATTCTCCTCCATGATCACTTCTAATCTTGCTAATGCTTATGTTCTTTTCATTTTGAAGCCTCTTGATTAGTTTTGAAAACTCATGAATGGTCTCATGTTTATGTGCAAGAAAAATCACCCAAGTATATTTAGAATAATCATCAACAATCACAAAGACATAGGATCTACCACCTAGACTTTTAACTCTACTTGGACCAAACAAATCAAGATGCAAAAGTTCTAAAACCCTAGTAGTTGAAATCTGGTTTTTAGACTTGAAAGACTCCCTAGTGTGTTTTCCTCTAATGCATGGCTCACAAGCATCATACATGTCAAAGTTCAAAGAAGGTATGCCTCTAACAAGATTATTTCTGACCAATTTTTCAATTGTAGAAATTCCTATATGTCCTAATCTTCTATGCCATATATTCACATCACTAACATTGGAAATCAAGCATTTAAGTTTGCAATCATTCAAGTCTTTCAAATTAATAGAATACACATTACCATCTCTTTTTCCTACAAGCACACACTCATTCATGGCATTTAAAAACTCACACTTTGAATCATCAAAACATATGCGCAAGCCGCCATCACACAATTGAGAAATACTAAGAAGGTTAAAAGATAATCCATCAACTAATTGCACATTAGAGATAGAGAAAGAAGATACATCACCTATGGATCCTTGACCAAGGATCCTACCCTTCTTGTTGTCACCAAAAGTCACATGACCACCATTAGAGAACTTCTTGAGAAAAGAAAAAAAAACTTGAGTTCCCGGTCATGTGTCTTGAGCAACCACTATCCAAGTACCACTTGGAAGCCTTAGAACTTTTGATTTTCAAGAACACCTACATTAGTTCAATTCGCTTTAGGTACCCAATTTCTTTTGGGTCCTAGGAGGTTAGCATCAAGAATCTTGGTTCCCTTTGGAACCCACATTTGCTTAACTTTCTTGCCAAACACATATTGAAACTTTGGAAAAACTTTGGCATTCAAGTTATGCATATATGCATAATTTGAGGAATGAAATGAAGTGCTAGCATACATAGAGCCTTGTGGAGCTCTAGGAGCCCTAGAATACCTTATGGGTTGCCCTAATTTCTTAGGAAACCCTACGGGTCTCTTGTGACCAGATTTGATATCCTTCTTCCAAGGCTGATTTGGCACACCCCTAATGGGAATAGGCCTATGTCTCATGGGTTGGACAAATGATACATGCTCAGGATGTGATTTTGAAGTACTAGCATGCATATCATTCAAAGCATTGTAGTTAGGAGGTGAAAAAATCATTTTCTTAGGAAAACAATCCTCCTTCATGTCATTCAAGGAATGCAAATAGCCACGTGATACAAAAGATGTAGAAATATCATGCATATCACATTTCTTCAATTTTACATCATCACCAACATAACCTAAACCCGATTTGTCCAAAGATTGTCTAAGGCATGATAAGAGTGAATCAAGTCTAGAAGATCCCACACTAAACTTCGAGAAAGATTTCTCTAGATCCTCATATCTTAATTTCAAAGCATCTAATTCATTTTGAACAATAGAGTCATCGTGTGACTCTTGGTTCTCATTAGGCACAATAGCAATCAATTTCAAATCATCATACTCTTCTTGCAAGGTACTAAGTTTAAATTGCAAATCTTCAATCAAAGGTTCATGATCACACTTAGACATGTTATTAGCACACATGGCAGCAAGCATATCGCACTTTTCATCACATTTAGCATTGAGATCATCAATGGTCTTTTCATGCTCTTCTACCTTAGCATTTAAACAATCAATCTCATTTTTCAATTGTTTCTTTTCCTTATGCATTTTCCTATTCTTAGCATTCATGTCATTGAGTAAGGAAAGCAAATCATCAATAGACACATCATCATCATCATTATCAAAAGAATTTACCTCCTCATCCGGATCGGATGAGTTTCCTTTGGCCATCAAGCAAAATCTAGCAAACTCATCCTCACTTGAAGAGCTTTCGGAATCCGAATCACTCCAAGTAACTTTGAAGGCTCTCTTGGATTGCTCCTTGCTCTTATCTTTCTTCTTTGGACACTCATACTTCATGTGCCCCTTCTTGCCACACTCAAAGCACCTCAAATCTTTGTCTTGCTCCTCATGGTTCCCTTTGGAGTCGCTTTGATCCCCACGGCCAGATTTGAAGTTGTCCCTCTTTGAGTGGCCAAAAGGTCTACCACCTTGCTTCTTCTTGTTTATCAAGTATCTCTTGAACCTCCTTGTCATTAAGGCTACTTCCTCATTACTCAAATCATCTCCACTATCAACCTTGGAGGCAAAGGCAATGCTCTTCTTTTTGGTGTCCTCTTTTTGAGCTTCTCTTGCCTTCAAGTTTGTCTCATATACTAGAAGTGATCCTACAAGCTCATCCAACTTCAAAATTTTGAGATCTTTAGCTTCTTGGATGGCGGTCACTTTGGCATCCCATGCTTCCGGAAGACTTCTCAAGTACTTTTGCACCTTTTCTTGATTGGAGAATGTCTTCCCTAAAGATTCAAGAGAATTCAGAATTTTGGTTAGTCTAATATCCATATCGGTAATAGACTCATGTGGAAACATAGTGAACAATTCATATGAATGCATGAGCATGTTAATCTTAGACTCCTTTACTTGATTAGTTCCCTCATGCTTCATCTCTAACCTAGTCCACATATCTTGAGCCGAAATGCATGTAGAAATATGTTTAGCTTCAATTGAATTCAATGCATTAAATAAAATAGACATAGCTTTAGCATTCAAAGAAATCTTTTTCTTATCATTATCATCCCATTTATCCCTAGGTTTTGAAATCTCTTTTTCGACATCACCGATCTTGGTGGTGATGGTAGGCTCATAAGGTCCATCCTCTATGACATACCACAAATCAATATCAAGAGACATGAAATAAAGTTTCATTCTCATCTTCCAATGGTCATAGTCTTCTCCATTAAAGAATGGAGGTCTACCACTAGATTGACCCTCTAACACATGATCATGTCTACCACTAGTAGATGCCATCATATAAATCACTAATAATGCACAAGAAAATTACTTCTATATGCAAGGGAACACAAGCTCCGATACCACTTGTTGGATCGGATGGCACTACAAGAGGGGGGGTGAATTGTGATCTTAATCAAATTTAGACTAAGTCACCTCTTTTTTGTTTCAATTGAGTTTCACCCTAAGCGGAAGCAATTTAAATAAGTTGAATATAAATGTATGCAAAGATAATCACATACATCAAACTTAACAACAAGAATCAAGTCAAATGATCAAAATGAATATCACACACAAAAACAAGTTGTAATGAAGCACAAATTCAGATTCAACAAATGTATGCACAAGCTTGATTCTATCACCCTAGCTGTCCAATTTCAAGTATGCAATGCAAGTATGATATGCTAAAATGAAATTGCTGTAAAGTAAAAAGGGCAAAGAGATTTATAGTGGTTCGGCTTAACCCAAGCCTACTCCACTCCCCAAGTCCCACTTGGGAATTTCAAACACTCCACTATAGCTTGTTCAACCGAGTCAAGCGGAACTCATACAACCAGTGTTTTTGTAGCTCAAACACCAAACTCTACACACCGTGTGGTTTATAGCTCACCACACAAAACTCTACACACCGTGTGGTTTATAGCTCACCACACAAAACTCTACACACCGTGTGGTTTGTAGCTCACCACACTAACTTAATCAACAAAATACAAGCTCAAAAATGGCTCTAAGAATAGCCGGGTATGAGATAAGTTTAGGCTCAAAGGCTGGCTCTTTAGTAGCTGGATTTGTAAGTGTCTAAGGCTCAAATGAAGCTCTTGAAAAGCTGGAATGGGAATGGTAAGCACAAAACTCAGATTTGAGATTTTTTTGGTTGCTAGGGTATGTGAAATTTTGAGTAGTGTATCAACCAACGAAAATCAGTTGTGATAAGGCTTGAATGGTGAAATGGAGATATAGAATGAAGCCTTATAGGTGCTGGAAATCAGATTGCTCAAGCAAGTAGAATGGCTCTTGAGGAAATGATAAGAATCTGGTAAGAAAGGCTCAAGAGTAACAATAAAGCTTTACTTGGCTAGTGTGTATGATCTCTCTTCAAAATCAAGTATGTAATCAAGGAATGAATGAGTGAAAGAATGAAAGCTTAGAAGATGAAGAACACTAGAGAGAGAGAGTGTAATTTTCGGCCAAGTATGTGCACCATAGACAAAGAGTTAGTTTATATAGAAAATTGTGGAGTGTAAGCTCATGAAATGAGGGCCATTGGATTGATATGAAAGATATGGACCCTTGGATCATTATAGACGTTAGAAGGCTTAGAGAAGTGTGAAAATGATTACAACAAGTCTTTTTTGGTAGGAAGAAATAATGGCTTTTGGATGGATATAGACTTTGGAGGCCACCTTGAAAGATACAACAATTGACTTGAGAAAAGTTTGTCTTTTAGGTGGAGTAAATCATGGCTTTTGAATGGATATAGACTTTACAGGCATCTTGAAAGATACAACAATTGACTTGAGAAAAGTTTGTCTCTTAGGTGGAATAAATGATGGCCTTTGGATCAAATGAAGATTCAATTTTGGCCATAGGATGTAAAGTAGGAGAGATAAGAATAAAGCTTGGATCTTTGGCCATTGGATTAAAATGTGATTTTGATGTAGAGAGAATATGATCCATTGGATGTGGAGTGTCTTGGTGGGAAAGAGAAATGGTTTTGAAATAAAGCTTCCCACACATGTGAAGAGAAAAACTTGTCATAAGACTTGTTGTACCTCTTGTCTCCTCCTTTCAAATTAACTTTTCCTTCTCTTCTCTTTTGGCTCCAAGTCTTCTAGTTAAGATGTAACTATGGTTAACTTGTCTTCTTTGCCATGTCATCAATGCCATGTCATTAATTCCATGTCAACAATGCCATGTCAGCTGCCACGTCACGTCCGTCGATTCTGACTTTGACTAGAAAGTTAATTTTACTTCAATTGATCCCAATTAAGCTCCAAGACATCTTTGGCAAAACTTGACTTATGTTGACCACGAAATTGACTTTCTTAATCATGTTTGACACTGATTAAGCCTTCACTAATGTTGGTCAAGGATGACATTAGGACCAATTTACGTTTTGGTCACCCTACACACAAATCATACTCAAGACATGCTATGTAAACCCTTTTAGGATTTCTTGCAATTAGTCCACGTTAGTTCAATAATCAAATCATCAAATAAGCACAATTGAACTAGTTTAATGTAAGTCTTGAATTCCTAAACTAATCAAGTAGGCATATGCACCTAGGTTTCTCAATACAATCAATAGATCAAAGTTCAATCAAAACATGCCGTTGTAATCACTCAAACATATATTCAACACAACTCTCTCCATAGAGGAGCTTTTCACGTTTTTGAGCAATTTGAGACATAACATGGTCTATTCGCCTCTTTACCTTACGAAACGTGGCACGAAGGCTCAACTAGCAAGTTAGACTTTTAAGAGCACTAAATAGAGTACAACGGTCCACATTGATGCTTTGGAATTGCTCAACTCTCTCCATAGACGAGCTTTTCTTGTTTTTTAGCCATTTGAGACATAACTTGGTCTATTCGCGTCATTACCTTACGAAACGTGGCACGAAAGCTCAACTAGCAAGTTAGACTTCTAAGAACACTAAATAGAGTAGAACGGTCCAAATTGATGCTTTGGAATTGCTCAACTCTCTCCATAGAGGAGCTTTTCACGTTTTTGAGCAATTTGAGACATAACATGGTCTATTCGCCTCTTTACCTTACGAAACGTGGCACGAAGGCTCAACTAGCAAGTTAGACTATTAAGAGCACTAAATAGAGTACAACGGTTCACATTGATGCTTTGGAATTGCTCAACTCTCTCCATAGACGAGCTTTTCTTGTTTTTTAGCCATTTGAGACATAACTTGGTCTATTCGCGTCTTTACCTTACGAAACGTGGCACGAAGGCTCAACTAGCAAGTTAGACTTCTAAGAAGACTAAATAGAGTAGAACGGTCCACATTGATGCTTTGGAATTGCTCAACTCTCTCCATAGAGGAGCTTCTCACGTTTTTGTGCAATTTGAGACATAACTTGGTCTATTCGCGTCTTTACCTTACGAAACATGGCACGAAGGCTCAACTAGCAAGTTAGACTTTTAAGAGCACTAAATAGAGTACAACGGACCACATTGATGCTTCGGAATTGCTCAACTCTCTCCATAGAGGAGCTTTTCACGTTTTTGAGCAATTTGAGACATAACTTGGTCTATTCGCCTCTTTACCTTACGAAACGTGGCACGAAGGCTCAACTAGCAAGTTAGACTTTTAAGAGCACTAAATAGAGTACAACGGTCCACATTGATGCTTTGGAATTGCTCAACTCTCTCCATAGGGGAGCTTTTCACGTTTTTGTGCAATTTGAGACATAACTTGGTCTATTCGCCTCTTTACCTAACGAAACGTGGCACGAAGGCTCAACTAGCAAGTTAGACTTCTAAGAACACTAAATAGAGTAGAACGGTCCACATTGATGCTTCGGAATTGCTCAACTCTCTCCATAGAGGAGCTTTTCACGTTTTTGAGCAATTTGAGACATAACTTGGTCTATTCGCCTCTTTACCTTACGAAACGTGGCACGAAGGCTCAACTAGCAAGTTAGACTTTTAAGAGCACTAAATAGAGTACAACGGTCCACATTGATGCTTTGGAATTGCTCAACTCCCTCCATAGAGGAGCTTTTCACGTTTTTGTGCAATTTGAGACATAACTTGGTCTATTCGCGTCTTTACCTTACGAAACATGGCACGAAGGCTCAACTAGCAAGTTAGACTTTTAAGAGCACTAAATAGAGTACAACGGTCCACATTGATGCTTTGGAATTGCTCAACTCTCTCCATAGGGGAGGTTTTCACGTTTTTGTGCAATTTGAGACATAACTTGGTCTATTCGCCTCTTTACCTTACGAAACGTGGCACGAAGGCTCAACTAGCAAGTTAGACTTCTAAGAACACTAAATAGAGTAGAACGGTCCACATTGATGCTTTGGAATTGCTCAACTCTCTCCATAGAGGAGCTTGTCGCGTTTTTGTGCAATTTGAGACATAACATGGTCTATTCGCGTCTTTACCTTACGAAACGTGGCACGAAGGCTCAACTAGCAAGTTAGACTTTTAAGAGCACTAAATAGAGTACAACGGTCCACATTGATGCTTTGGAATTGCTCAACTCTCTCCATAGGGGAGCTTTTCACGTTTTTGTGCAATTTGAGACATAACATGGTCTATTCGCCTCTTTACCTTACGAAACGTGGCACGAAGGCTCAACTAGCAAGTTAGACTTTTAAGAGCACTAAATAGAGTACAACGGTCCACATTGATGCTTCGGAATTGCTCAACTCTCTCCATAGAGGAGCTTTTCACGTTTTTGAGCAATTTGAGACATAACTTGGTCTATTCGCCTCTTTACCTTACGAAACGTGGCACGAAGGCTCAACTAGCAAGTTAGACTTTTAAGAGCACTAAATAGAGTACAACGGTCCACATTGATGCTTTGGAATTGCTCAACTCTCTCCATAGACGAGCTTTTCTTGTTTTTTAGCCATTTGAGACATAACTTGGTCTATTCGCGTCTTTACCTTACGAAACGTGGCACGAAGGCTCAACTAGCAAGTTAGACTTGTAAGAACACTAAATAGAGTAGAACGGTCCACATTGATGCTTTGGAATTGCTCAACTCTCTCTATAGAGGAGCTTTTCACGTTTTTGAGCAATTTGAGACATAACATGGTCTATTCGCCTCTTTACCTTACGAAACGTGGCACGAAGGCTCAACTAGCAAGTTAGACTTTTAAGAGCACTAAATAGAGTACAACGGTCCACATTGATGCTTTGGAATTGCTCAACTCTCTCCATAGACGAGCTTTTCTTGTTTTTTAGTCATTTGAGACATAACTTGGTCTATTCGCCTCTTTACCTTACGAAACGTGGCACGAAGGCTCAACTGCAAGTTAGACTTCTAAGAACACTAAATAGAGTAGAACGGTCCACATTGATGCTTTGGAATTGCTCAACTCTCTCCATAGAGGAGCTTCTCACGTTTTTGTGCAATTTGAGACATAACTTGGTCTATTCGCGTCTTTACCTTACGAAACGTGGCACGAAGGCTCAACTAGCAAGTTAGACTTTTAAGAGCACTAAATAGAGTACAACGGTCGACATTGACGCTTCGGCATTGCTCAACTCTCTCCATAGAGGAGCTTTTCACGTTTTTGAGCAATTTGAGACATAACTTGGTCTATTCCCCTCCTTACCTTACGAAACGTGGCACGAAGGCTCAACTAGCAAGTTAGACTTTTAAGATCACTAAATAGAGTACAACGGTCCACATTGATGCTTTGGAATTGCTGAACTCTCTCCATAGGGGAGCTTTTCACGTTTTTGTGCAATTTGAGACATAACTTGGTCTATTCGTGTCTTTTCCTTACGAAACGTGGCACGAAGGCTCAACTAGCAAGTTAGACTTCTAAGAGCACTAAATAGAGTAGAACGGTCCACATTGATGCTTTGGAATTGCTCAACTCTCTCCATAGAGGAGCTTCTCACGTTTTTGTGCAATTTGAGACATAACTTGGTCTATTCACGTCTTTACCTTGCGAAACATGGCACGAAGGCTCAACTAGCAAGTTAGACTTTTAAGAGCACTAAATAGAGTAAAACGGTCCACATTGATGCTTCGGAATTGCTCAACTCTCTCCATAGGGGAGCATTTCACGTTTTTGTGCAATTTGAGACATAACTTGGTCTATTCGCGTCTTTACCTTACGAAACGTGGCACGAAGGCTCAACTAGCAAGTTAGACTTCTAAGAACACTAAATAGAGTAGAACGGTCCACATTGATGCTTTGGAATTGCTCAACTCTCTCCATAGAGGAGCTTTTCACGTTTTTGAGCAATTTGAGACATAACTTGGCCTATTCGCCTGTTTACCTTACGAAACGAGGCACGAAGGCTCAACTAGCAAGTTAGACTATTAAGAGCACTAAATAGAGTACAACGGTCCACATTGATGCTTTGGAATTGCTCAACTCTCTCGATAGAGGAGCTTTTCACGTTTTTGTGCAATTTGAGACATAACTTGGTCTATTCGCGTCTTTACCTTACGAAACGTGGCACGAAGGCTGAACTAGCAAGTTAGACTTCTAAGAACATTAAATAGAGTAGAACGGTCCACATTGATGCTTTGGAATTGCTCAACTCTCTCGATAGAGGAGCTTTTCGCGTTTTTGTGCAATTTGAGACATAACTTGGTCTATTCGCGTCTTTACCTTGCGAAACGTGGCACGAAGGCTCAACTAGCAAGTTAGACTTTTAAGAGCACTAAATAGAGTACAACGGTCGACATTGACGCTTCGGCATTGCTCAACTCTCTCCATAGAGGAGCTTTTCACGTTTTTGAGCAATTTGAGACATAACTTGGTCTATTCCCCTCCTTACCTTACGAAACGTGGCACGAAGGCTCAACTAGCAAGTTAGACTTTTAAGATCACTAAATAGAGTACAACGGTCCACATTGATGCTTTGGAATTGCTGAACTCTCTCCATAGGGGAGCTTTTCACGTTTTTGTGCAATTTGAGACATAACTTGGTCTATTCGTGTCTTTTCCTTACGAAACGTGGCACGAAGGCTCAACTAGCAAGTTAGACTTCTAAGAGCACTAAATAGAGTAGAACGGTCCACATTGATGCTTTGGAATTGCTCAACTCTCTCCATAGAGGAGCTTCTCACGTTTTTGTGCAATTTGAGACATAACTTGGTCTATTCACGTCTTTACCTTGCGAAACATGGCACGAAGGCTCAACTAGCAAGTTAGACTTTTAAGAGCACTAAATAGAGTAAAACGGTCCACATTGATGCTTCGGAATTGCTCAACTCTCTCCATAGGGGAGCATTTCACGTTTTTGTGCAATTTGAGACATAACTTGGTCTATTCGCGTCTTTACCTTACGAAACGTGGCACGAAGGCTCAACTAGCAAGTTAGACTTCTAAGAACACTAAATAGAGTAGAACGGTCCACATTGATGCTTTGGAATTGCTCAACTCTCTCCATAGAGGAGCTTTTCACGTTTTTGAGCAATTTGAGACATAACTTGGCCTATTCGCCTGTTTACCTTACGAAACGAGGCACGAAGGCTCAACTAGCAAGTTAGACTATTAAGAGCACTAAATAGAGTACAACGGTCCACATTGATGCTTTGGAATTGCTCAACTCTCTCGATAGAGGAGCTTTTCACGTTTTTGTGCAATTTGAGACATAACTTGGTCTATTCGCGTCTTTACCTTACGAAACGTGGCACGAAGGCTGAACTAGCAAGTTAGACTTCTAAGAACATTAAATAGAGTAGAACGGTCCACATTGATGCTTTGGAATTGCTCAACTCTCTCGATAGAGGAGCTTTTCGCGTTTTTGTGCAATTTGAGACATAACTTGGTCTATTCGCGTCTTTACCTTACGAAACGTGGCACGAAGGCTCAACTAGCAAGTTAGACTTTTAAGAGCACTCAATAGAGTAAAACGGTCCACATTGATGCATTGGAATTGCTCAACTCTCTCCATAGAGGAGCTTTTCACGTTTTTGAGCAATTTGAGACATAACTTGGTCTATTCGCCTCTTTACCTTACGAAACGTGGCACGAAGGCTCAACTAGCAAGTTAGACTTCTAAGAACACTAAATAGAGTAGAACGGTCCACATTGATGCTTTGGAATTGCTCAACTCTCTCCATAGAGGAGCTTTTCACGTTTTTGAGCAATTTGAGACATAACATGGTCTATTCGCCTCTTTACCTTACGAAACGTGGCACGAAGGCTCAACTAGCAAGTTAGACTTTTAAGAGCACTAAATAGAGTACAACGGTCCACATTGATGCTTTGGAATTGCTCAACTCTCTCCATAGACGAGCTTTTCTTGTTTTTTAGCCATTTGAGACATAACTTGGTCTATTCGCGTCTTTACCTTACGAAACGTGGCACGAAGGCTCAACTAGCAAGTTATGTTGGATCGGATGGCACCACAAGAGGGGGGGTGAATTGTGTCCTTAGTCAATTTTAGACTAGGTCACCTTTTTTTTTTGTTTCACCCTAAGCGGAAGCTAAATACCAAATTGAGTACTAGTGTAGATGTATATAAATCAAGTAGAACAATCAATTCGAGCAAATCACATATAAAATCTTAATATGATTGTATGGTCTCCTAATGGCAGATTTGAGCACAAAGCAATCAAATAAGCTCAAGCAAGTCAAGGACAATTGATATAAGCAAGATAGATAACTTTAAGATCAAGAACCAAGCAAGATGATCAAGTATGTATATGTCACTTGTAAAACAAATGTAATTAGGGCACAAAATCAGATTTGACAATTAATTGAACAAGCTTGACTCTAGCAACCTAAATGATCAATTTCAAGTATGTATGATATGAGAATGCAATGCTAATTGAAATTGCTGGAAAGTAAAAGAGGCAAGAGATTTATAGTGGTTCGGCTTAACCCAAGCCTACTCCACTCCCCAAGTCCCACTTGGGAATTTCAAACACTCCACTATAGCTTGTTCAACCGAGTCAAGCGGAACTCATACAACCAGTGTTTTTGTAGCTCAAACACCAAACTTTACACACCGTGTGGTTTATAGCTCACCACACCAAACTCTACACACCGTGTGGTTTGTAGCTCACCACACTAACTTAATCAACAAAATACAAGCTCAAAAATGGCTCTAAGAATAACCGGGTATGAGATAAGTTTAGGCTCAAAGGCTGGCTCTTTAGTAGCTAGATATGGAAGTGTTTAGGCTCAATTTATGTTCTGGAAATCAGATTGTTCAAGTAAGAAAATGGCTCTTGAGGAAATGATAAGAATCAAGTAAGAAAGGCTCAAGAGTAACAATAAAGCTTTACTTGGCTAGTGTGTATGATCTCTCTTCAAAATCAAGTATGTAATCAAGGAATGAATGAGTGAAAGAATGAAAGCTTAGAGATGAAGAACACTAGAGAGAGAGAGTGTAATTTTCGGCCAAGTATATGCACCATAGACAAAGAGTTAGTTTATATAGAAAATTGTGGAGTGTAAGCTCATGAAATGAGGGCCATTGGATTGATATGAAAGATATGGACCCTTGGATCATTATAGACGTTAGAAGGCTTAGAGAAGTGTGAAAATGATTACAACAAGTCTTTTTTGGTAGGAAGAAATAATGGCTTTTGGATGGATATAGACTTTGGAGGCCATCTTGAAAGATACAACAATTGACTTGAGAAAAGTTTGTCTTTTAGGTGGAGTAAATCATGGCTTTTGGATGGATATAGACTTTAGAGGCATCTTGAAAGCTACAACAATTGACTTGAGAAAAGTTTGTCTCTTAGGTGGAATAAATGATGGCCTTTGGATCAAATGAAGATTCAATTTTGGCCATAGGATGTAAAGTAGGAGAGATAAGAATAAGGCTTGAATCTTTGGCCATTGGATTAAAATGTGATTTTGATGTAGAGAGAATATGATCCATTGGATGTGGAGTGTCTTGGTGGGAAAGAGAAATGGTTTTGAAATAAAGCTTCCCACACATGTGAAGAGAAAAACTTGTCATAAGACTTGTTGTACCTCTTGTCTCCTCCTTTCAAATTAACTTTTCCTTCTCTTCTCTTTTTGGCTCCAAGTCTTCTAGTTAAGATGTAACTATGGTTAACTTGTCTTCTTTGCCATGTCATCAATGCCATGTCATTAATGCCATGTCAACAATGCCATGTCAGCTGCCACGTCACGTCCGTCGATTCTGACTTTGACTAGAAAGTTAATTTTACTTCAATTGATCCCAATTAAGCTCCAAGACATCTTTGGCAAAACTTGACTTATGTTGACCACGAAATTGACTTTCTTAATCATGTTTGACACTGATTAAGCCTTCACTAATGTTGGTCAAGGATGACATTAGGACCAATTTACGTTTTGGTCACCCTACACACAAATCATACTCAAGACATGCTATGTAAACCCTTTTAGGATTTCTTGCAATTAGTCCACGTTAGTTCAATAATCAAATCATCAAATAAGCACAATTGAACTAGTTTAATATAAGTCTTGAATTCCTAAACTAATAAAGTAGCCATATGCACCTAGGTTTCTCAATACAATCAATAGATCAAAGTTCAATCAAAACATGCCGTTGTAATCACTCAAACATATATTCAACAAGTTAGACTTGTAAGAACACTAAATAGAGTAGAACGGTCCACATTGATGCTTTGGAATTGCTCAACTCTCTCTATAGAGGAGCTTTTCACGTTTTTGAGCAATTTGAGACATAACATGGTCTATTCGCCTCTTTACCTTACGAAACGTGGCACGAAGGCTCAACTAGCAAGTTAGACTTTTAAGAGCAGTAAATAGAGTACAACGGTCCACATTGATGCTTTGGAATTGCTCAACTCTCTCCATAGACGAGCTTTTCTTGTTTTTTAGCCATTTGAGACATAACTTGGTCTATTCGCGTCTTTACCTTACGAAACGTGGCACGAAGGCTCAACTAGCGAGTTAGACTTCTAAGAACACTAAGTAGAGTAGAATGGTCCACATTGATGCTTTGGAATTGCTCAACTCTCTCCATTGAGGAGCTTCTCACGTTTTCGTGCAATTTGAGACATAACATGGTCTATTCGCCTCTTTACCTTACGAAACGTGGCACGAAGGCTCAACTAGCAAGTTAGACTTTTAAGAGCACTAAATAGAGTACAACGGTCCACATTGATGCTTTGGAATTGCTCAACTCTCTCCATAGAGGAGCTTTTCACGTTTTTGAGCAATTTGAGACGTAACTTGGTCTATTCGCCTCTTTACGTTACGAAACGTGGCGCGAAGGCTCAACTAGCAAGTTAGACTTTTAAGAGCAGTAAATAGAGTACAACGGTCCACATTGATGCTTTGGAATTGCTCAACTCTCTCCATAGAGGAGCTTTTCACGTTTTTGAGCAATTTGAGACGTAACTTGGTCTATTCGCCTCTTTACCTTACGAAACGTGGCACGAAGGCTCAACTAGCAAGTTAGACTTCTAAGAACACTAAATAGAGTACAACGGTCCACATTGATGCTTTGGAATTGCTCAACTCTCTCCATAGAGGAGCTTCTCACGTTTTTGTGCAATTTGAGACATAACTTGGTCTATTCACGTCTTTACCTTGCGAAACATGGCACGAAGGCTCAACTAGCAAGTTAGACTTTTAAGAGCACTAAATAGAGTAAAACGGTCCACATTGATGCTTCGGAATTGCTCAACTCTCTCCATAGGGGAGCTTTTCACGTTTTTGTGCAATTTGAGACATAACTTGGTCTATTCGCGTCTTTACCTTACGAAACGTGGCACGAAGGCTCAACTAGCAAGTTAGACTTCTAAGAACACTAAATAGAGTAGAACGGTCCACATTGATGCTTTGGAATTGCTCAACTCTCTCCATAGAGGAGCTTTTCACGTTTTTGAGCAATTTGAGACATAACTTGGCCTATTCGCCTGTTTACCTTACGAAACGTGGCACGAAGGCTCAACTAGCAAGTTAGACTATTAAGAGCACTAAATAGAGTACAACGGTCCACATTGATGCTTTGGAATTGCTCAACTCTCTCGATAGAGGAGCTTTTCACGTTTTTGTGCAATTTGAGACATAACTTGGTCTATTCGCGTCTTTACCTTACGAAACGTGGCACGAAGGCTGAACTAGCAAGTTAGACTTCTAAGAACATTAAATAGAGTAGAACGGTCCACATTGATGCTTTGAAATTGCTCAACTCTCTCGATAGAGGAGCTTTTCGCGTTTTTGTGCAATTTGAGACATAACTTGGTCTATTCGCGTCTTTACCTTACGAAACGTGGCACGAAGGCTCAACTAGCAAGTTATACTTTTAAGAGCACTCAATAGAGTAAAACGGTCCACATTGATGCATTGGAATTGCTCAACTCTCTCCATAGAGGAGCTTTTCACGTTTTTGAGCAATTTGAGACATAACTTGGTCTATTCGCCTCTTTACCTTACGAAACGTGGCACGAAGGCTCAACTAGCAAGTTAGACTTTTAAGAGCACTAAATAGAGTACAACGGTCCACATTGATGCTTTGGAATTGCTCAACTCTCTCCATAGAGGAGCTTTTCACGTTTTTGAGCAATTTGAGACGTAACTTGGTCTATTCGCCTCTTTACGTTACGAAACGTGGCGCGAAGGCTCAACTAGCAAGTTAGACTTTTAAGAGCAGTAAATAGAGTACAACGGTCCACATTGATGCTTTGGAATTGCTCAACTCTCTCCATAGAGGAGCTTTTCACGTTTTTGAGCAATTTGAGACGTAACTTGGTCTATTCGCCTCTTTACCTTACGAAACGTGGCACGAAGGCTCAACTAGCAAGTTAGACTTCTAAGAACACTAAATAGAGTAGAACGGTCCACATTGATGCTTTGGAATTGCTCAACTCTCTCCATAGAGGAGCTTTTCACGTTTTTGAGCAATTTGAGACATAACATGGTCTATTCGCCTCTTTACCTTACGAAACGTGGCACGAAGGCTCAACTAGCAAGTTAGACTTTTAAGAGCACTAAATAGAGTACAACGGTCCACATTGATGCTTTGGAATTGCTCAACTCTCTCCATAGACGAGCTTTTCTTGTTTTTTAGCCATTTGAGACACAACTTGGTCTATTCGCCTCTTTACCTTACGAAACGTGGCACGAAGGCTCAACTAGCAAGTTAGACTTGTAAGAACACTAAATAGAGTAGAACGGTCCACATTGATGCTTTGGAATTGCTCAACTCTCTCTATAGAGGAGCTTTTCACGTTTTTGAGCAATTTGAGACATAACATGGTCTATTCGCCTCTTTACCTTACGAAACGTGGCACGAAGGCTCAACTAGCAAGTTAGACTTTTAAGAGCACTAAATAGAGTACAACGGTCCACATTGATGCTTTGGAATTGCTCAACTCTCTCCATAGACGAGCTTTTCTTGTTTTTTAGCCATTTGAGACATAACTTGGTCTATTCGCGTCTTTACCTTACGAAACGTGGCACGAAGGCTCAACTAGCGAGTTAGACTTCTAAGAACACTAAGTAGAGTAGAATGGTCCACATTGATGCTTTGGAATTGCTCAACTCTCTCCATAGAGGAGCTTCTCACGTTTTTGTGCAATTTGAGACATCACATGGTCTATTCGCCTCTTTACCTTACGAAACGTGGCACGAAGGCTCAACTAGCAAGTTAGACTTTTAAGAGCACTAAATAGAGTACAACGGTCCACATTGATGCTTTGGAATTGCTCAACTCTCTCCATAGAGGAGCTTTTCACGTTTTTGAGCAATTTGAGACGTAACTTGGTCTATTCGCCTCTTTACGTTACGAAACGTGGCGCGAAGGCTCAACTAGCAAGTTAGACTTTTAAGAGCAGTAAATAGAGTACAACGGTCCACATTGATGCTTTGGAATTGCTCAACTCTCTCCATAGAGGAGCTTTTCACGTTTTTGTGCAATTTCAAACATAACTTGGTCTATTCGCGTCTTTACCTTACGAAACGTGGCACGAAGGCTCAACTAGCAAGTTAGACTTCTAAGAACACTGAATAGAGTAGAACGGACCACATTGATGCTTTGGAATGGTTCAACTCTCTCCATAGAGGAGCTTTTCACGTTTTTGAGCAATTTGAGACATAACATGGTCTATTCGCCTCTTTACCTTATGAAACGTGGCACGAAGGCTCAACTAGCAAGTTAGACTTTTAAGAGCACTAAATAGTGTACAACGGTCCACATTGATGCTTTGGAATTGCTCAACTCTCTCCATAGACGAGCTTTTCTTGTTTTTTAGCCATTTGAGACATAACTTGGTCTATTCGCCTCTTTACCTTACGAAACGTGGCACGAAGGCTCAACTAGCAAGTTAGACTTCTAAGAACACTAAATAGAGTAGAACGGTCCGCATTGATGCTTTGGAATTGCTCAACTCTCTCCATAGAGGAGCTTCTCACGTTTTTGTGCAATTTGAGACATAACTTGGTCTATTCGCGTCTTTACCTTACGAAACGTGGCACGAAGGCTCAATTAGCAAGTTAGACTTTTAAGAGCACTAAATAGAGTACAACGGTCGACATTGACGCTTCGGCATTGCTCAACTCTCTCCATAGAGGAGCTTTTCACGTTTTTGAGCAATTTGAGACATAACTTGGTCTATTCCCCTCCTTACCTTACGAAACGTGGCACGAAGGCTCAACTAGCAAGTTAGACTTTTAAGAGCACTAAATAGAGTACAACGGTCCACATTGATGCTTTGGAATTGCTCAACTCTCTCCATAGGGGAGCTTTTCACGTTTTTGTGCAATTTGAGACATAACTTGGTCTATTCGTGTCTTTACCTTACGAAACGTGGCACGAAGGCTCAACTAGCAAGTTAGACTTCTAAGAACACTAAATAGAGTAGAACGGTCCACATTGATGCTTTGGAATTGCTCAACTCTCTCCATAGAGGAGCTTCTCACGTTTTTGTGCAATTTTAGACATGACTTGGTCTATTCGCGTCTTTACCTTGCGAAACATGGCACGAAGGCTCAACTAGCAAGTTAGACTTTTAAGAGCACTAAATAGAGTAAAACGGTCCACATTGATGCTTCGGAATTGCTCAACTCTCTCCATAGGGGAGCTTTTCACGTTTTTGTGCAATTTGAGACATAACTTGGTCTATTCGCGTCTTTACCTTACGAAACGTGGCACGAAGGCTCAACTAGCAAGTTAAACTTCTAAGAACACTAAATAGAGTAGAACGGTCCACATTGATGCTTTGGAATTGCTCAACTCTCTCCATAGAGGAGCTTTTCACGTTTTTGAGCAATTTGAGACGTAACTTGGTCTATTCGCCTCTTTACGTTACGAAACGTGGCGCGAAGGCTCAACTAGCAAGTTAGACTTTTAAGAGCAGTAAATAGAGTACAACGGTCCACATTGATGCTTTGGAATTGCTCAACTCTCTCCATAGAGGAGCTTTTCACGTTTTTGAGCAATTTGAGACGTAACTTGGTCTATTCGCCTCTTTACCTTACGAAACGTGGCACGAAGGCTCAACTAGCAAGTTAGACTTCTAAGAACACTAAATAGAGTAGAACGGTCCACATTGATGCTTTGGAATTGCTCAACTCTCTCCATAGAGGAGCTTTTCACGTTTTTGAGCAATTTGAGACATAACATGGTCTATTCGCCTCTTTACCTTACGAAACGTGGCACGAAGGCTCAACTAGCAAGTTAGACTTTTAAGAGCACTAAATAGAGTACAACGGTCCACATTGATGCTTTGGAATTGCTCAACTCTCTCCATAGACGAGCTTTTCTTGTTTTTTAGCCATTTGAGACATAACTTGGTCTATTCGCCTCTTTACCTTACGAAACGTGGCACGAAGGCTCAACTAGCAAGTTAGACTTGTAAGAACACTAAATAGAGTAGAACGGTCCACATTGATGCTTTGGAATTGCTCAACTCTCTCTATGGAGGAGCTTTTCACGTTTTTGAGCAATTTGAGACATAACATGGTCTATTCGCCTCTTTACCTTACGAAACGTGGCACGAAGGCTCAACTAGCAAGTTAGACTTTTAAGAGCACTAAATAGAGTACAACGGTCCACATTGATGCTTTGGAATTGCTCAACTCTCTCCATAGACGAGCTTTTCTTGTTTTTTAGCCATTTGAGACATAAGTTGGTCTATTCGCGTCTTTACCTTACGAAACGTGGCACGAAGGCTCAACTAGCGAGTTAGACTTCTAAGAACACTAAGTAGAGTAGAATGGTCCACATTGATGCTTTGGAATTGCTCAACTCTCTCCATAGAGGAGCTTCTCACGTTTTTGTGCAATTTGAGACATAACATGGTCTATTCGCCTCTTTACCTTACGAAACGTGGCACGAAGGCTCAACTAGCAAGTTAGACTTTTAAGAGCACTAAATAGAGTACAACGGTCCACATTGATGCTTTGGAATTGCTCAACTCTCTCCATAGAGGAGCTTTTCACGTTTTTGAGCAATTTGAGACGTAACTTGGTCTATTCGCCTCTTTACGTTACGAAACGTGGCGCGAAGGCTCAACTAGCAAGTTAGACTTTTAAGAGCAGTAAATAGAGTACAACGGTCCACATTGATGCTTTGGAATTGCTCAACTCTCTCCATAGAGGAGCTTTTCACGTTTTTGTGCAATTTCAAACATAACTTGGTCTATTCGCGTCTTTACCTTACGAAACGTGGCACGAAGGCTCAACTAGCAAGTTAGACTTCTAAGAACACTAAATAGAGTAGAACGGTCCACATTGATGCTTTGGAATGGTTCAACTCTCTCCATAGAGGAGCTTTTCACGTTTTTGAGCAATTTGAGACATAACATGGTCTATTCGCCTCTTTACCTTATGAAACGTGGCACGAAGGCTCAACTAGCAAGTTAGACTTTTAAGAGCACTAAATAGAGTACAACGGTCCACATTGATGCTTTGGAATTGCTCAACTCTCTCCATAGACGAGCTTTTCTTGTTTTTTAGCCATTTGAGACATAACTTGGTCTATTCGCCTCTTTACCTTACGAAACGTGGCACGAAGGCTCAACTAGCAAGTTAGACTTGTAAGAACACTAAATAGAGTAGAACGGTCCACATTGATGCTTTGGAATTGCTCAACTCTCTCTATGGAGGAGCTTTTCACGTTTTTGAGCAATTTGAGACATAACATGGTCTATTCGCCTCTTTACCTTACGAAACGTGGCACGAAGGCTCAACTAGCAAGTTAGACTTTTAAGAGCACTAAATAGAGTACAACGGTCCACATTGATGCTTTGGAATTGCTCAACTCTCTCCATAGACGAGCTTTTCTTGTTTTTTAGCCATTTGAGACATAACTTGGTCTATTCGCGTCTTTACCTTACGAAACGTGGCACGAAGGCTCAACTAGCGAGTTAGACTTCTAAGAACACTAAGTAGAGTAGAATGGTCCACATTGATGCTTTGGAATTGCTCAACTCTCTCCATAGAGGAGCTTCTCACGTTTTTGTGCAATTTGAGACATAACATGGTCTATTCGCCTCTTTACCTTACGAAACGTGGCACGAAGGCTCAACTAGCAAGTTAGACTTTTAAGAGCACTAAATAGAGTACAACGGTCCACATTGATGCTTTGGAATTGCTCAACTCTCTCCATAGAGGAGCTTTTCACGTTTTTGAGCAATTTGAGACGTAACTTGGTCTATTCGCCTCTTTACGTTACGAAACGTGGCGCGAAGGCTCAACTAGCAAGTTAGACTTTTAAGAGCAGTAAATAGAGTACAACGGTCCACATTGATGCTTTGGAATTGCTCAACTCTCTCCATAGAGGAGCTTTTCACGTTTTTGTGCAATTTCAAACATAACTTGGTCTATTCGCGTCTTTACCTTACGAAACGTGGCACGAAGGCTCAACTAGCAAGTTAGACTTCTAAGAACACTAAATAGAGTAGAACGGTCCACATTGATGCTTTGGAATGGTTCAACTCTCTCCATAGAGGAGCTTTTCACGTTTTTGAGCAATTTGAGACATAACATGGTCTATTCGCCTCTTTACCTTATGAAACGTGGCACGAAGGCTCAACTAGCAAGTTAGACTTTTAAGAGCACTAAATAGTGTACAACGGTCCACATTGATGCTTTGGAATTGCTCAACTCTCTCCATAGACGAGCTTTTCTTGTTTTTTAGCCATTTGAGACATAACTTGGTCTATTCGCCTCTTTACCTTACGAAACGTGGCACGAAGGCTCAACTAGCAAGTTAGACTTCTAAGAACACTAAATAGAGTAGAACGGTCCACATTGATGCTTTAGAATTGCTCAACTCTCTCCATAGAGGAGCTTCTCACGTTTTTGTGCAATTTGAGACATAACTTGGTCTATTCACGTCTTTACCTTACGAAACGTGACACGAAGGCTCAACTAGCAATTTAGACTTTTAAGAGCACTAAATAGAGTACAACGGTCGACATTGACGCTTCGGCATTGCTCAACTCTCTCCATAGAGGAGCTTTTCACGTTTTTGAGCAATTTGAGACATAACTTGGTCAATTCTCCTCTTTACGTTACGAAACGTGGCACGAAGGCTCAACTAGCAAGTTAGACTTTTAAGAGCACTAAATAGAGTACAACGGTCCACATTGATGCTTTGGAATTGCTCAACTCTCTCCATAGAGGAGCTTTTCACGTTTTTGTGCAATTTCAAACATAAATTGATCTATTCGCGTCTTTACCTTACGAAACGTGGCACGAAGGCTCAACTAGCAAGTTAGAGTTCTCAGAACACTAAATAGAGTAGAACGGTCCACATTAATGATTTGGAATGGCTCAACTCTCTCCATAGAGGAGCTTTTCACGTTTTTGAGCAATTTGAGACATAACATGGTCTATTCGCCTCTTTACCGTACGAAACGTGGCACGAAGGCTCAACTAGCAAGTTAGACTTTTAAGAGCACTAAATAGAGTACAACGGTCCACATTGATGCTTTGGAATTGCTCAACTCTCTCCATAGACGAGCTTTTCTTGTTTTTTAGCCATTTGAGACATAACTTGGTCTATTCGCGTTTTTACCTTACGAAACTTGGCACGAAAGCTCAACTAGCAAGTTAGACTTCTAAGAACACTAAATAGAGTAGAACGGTCCACATTGATGCTTTGGAATGGCTCAACTCTCTCCATAGAGGAGCTTTTCACGTTTTTGAGCAATTTGAGACAGAACATGGTCTATTCGCCTCTTTACCTTACGAAACGTGGCACGAAGGCTCTACTAGCAAGTTAGACTTTTAAGAGCACTAAATAGAGTACAACGGTTCACATTGATGCTTTGGAATTGCTCAACGCTCTCCATAGACGAGCTTTTCTTGTTTTTTAGCCATTTGAGACATAACTTGGTCTATTCGCGTCTTTACCTTACGAAACGTGGCACGAAGGCTCAACTAGCAAGTTAGACTTCTAAGAAGACTAAATAGAGTAGAACGGTCCACATTGATGCTTTGGAATTGCTCAACTCTCTCCATAGAGGAGCTTCTCACGTTTTTGTGCAATTTGAGACATAACATGGTCTATTCGCCTCTTTACCTTACGAAACGTGGCACGAAGGCTCAACTAGCAAGTTAGACTTTTAAGAGCACTAAATAGAGTACAACGGTCCACATTGATGCTATGAAATTGCTCAACTCTCTCCATAGACGAGCTTTTCTTGTTTTTTAGCCATTTGAGACATAACTTGGTCTATTCGTGTCTTTCCCTTACGAAACGTGGCACGAAGGCTCAACTAGCAAGTTAGACTTCTAAGAACACTAAATAGAGTAGAACGGTCCACATTGATGCTTTGGAATTGCACAACTCTCTCCATAGAGGAGCTTTTCACGTTTTTGAGCAATTTGAGACATAACATGGTCTATTCGCCTCTTTACCTTACGAAACGTGGCACGAAGGCTCAACTAGCAAGTTAGACTTTTAAGAGCACTAAATAGAGTACAACGGTCCACATTGATGCTTTGGAATTGCTCAACTCTCTCCATAGACGAGCTTTTCTTGTTTTTTAGCCATTTGAGACATAACTTGGTCTATTCGCGTCTTTACCTTACGAAACGTGGCACGAAGGCTCAACTAGCAAGTTAGACTTCTAAGAAGACTAAATAGAGTAGAACGGTCCACATTGATGCTTTGGAATTGCTCAACTCTCTCCATAGAGAAGCTTCTCACGTTTTTGTGCAATTTGAGACATAACTTGGTCTATTCGCGTCTTTACCTTACGAAACATGGCACGAAGTCTCAACTAGCAAGTTAGACTTTTAAGAGCACTAAATAGAGTACAACGGTCCACATTGATGCTTCGGAATTGCTCAACTCTCTCCATAGAGGAGCTTTTCACGTTTTTGAGCAATTTGAGACATAACTTGGTCTATTCGCCTCTTTACCTTACGAAACGTGGCACGAAGGCTCAACTAGCAAGTTAGACTTTTAAGAGCACTAAATAGAGTACAACGGTCCACATTGATGCTTTGGAATTGCTCAACTCTCTCCATAGACGAGCTTTTCTTGTTTTTTAGCCATTTAAGACATAACTTGGTCTATTCGCGTCTTTACCTTACGAAACGTGGCACGAAGGCTCAACTAGCAAGTTAGACTTCTAAGAAGACTAAATAGAGTACAACGGTCCACATTGATGCTTTGGAATTGCTCAACTCTCTCCATAGAGGAGCTTCTCACGTTTTTGTGCAATTTTAGACATAACTTGGTGTATTCGCGTCTTTACCTTACGAAACATGGCACGAAGGCTCAACTAGCAAGTTAGACTTTTAAGAGCACTAAATAGAGTACAACGGACCACATTGACGCTTCGGAATTGCTCAACTCTCTCCATAGAGGAGCTTTTCACGTTTTTGAGCAATTTGAGACATAACTTGGTCTATTCGCCTCTTTACCTTACGAAACGTGGCACGAAGGCTCAACTAGCAAGTTAGACTTTTAAGAGCACTAAATAGAGTACAACGGTCCACATTGATGCTTTGGAATTGCTCAACTCTCTCCATAGGGGAGCTTTTCACGTTTTTGTGCAACTTGAGACATAACATGGTCTATTCGCCTCTTTACCTTACGAAACGTGGCACGAAGGCTCAACTAGCAAGTTAGACTTTTAAGAGCACTAAATAGAGTACAACGGTCCACATTGATGCTTTGGAATTGCTCAACTCTCTCCATAGACGAGCTTTTCTTGTTTTTTAGCCATTTGAGACATAACTTGGTCTATTCGCGTCTTTACCTCACGAAACGTGGCACGAAGGCTCAACTAGCGAGTTAGACTTGTAAGAACACTAAATAGAGTAGAACGGTCCACCTTGATGCTTTGGAATTGCTCAACTCTCTCTATAGAGGAGCTTTTCACGTTTTTGAGCAATTTGAGACATAACATGGTCTATTCGCCTCTTTACCTTACGAAACGTGGCACGAAGGCTCAACTAGCAAGTTAGACTTTTAAGAGCACTAAATAGAGTACAACGGTCCACATTGATGCTTTGGAATTGCTCAACTCTCTCCATAGACGAGCTTTTCTTGTTTTTTAGCCATTTGAGACATAACTTGGTCTATTCGCGTCTTTACCTCACGAAACGTGGCACGAAGGCTCAACTAGCAAGTTAGACTTGTAAGAACACTAAATAGAGTAGAACGGTCCACATTGATGCTTTGGAATTGTTCAACTCTCTCTATAGAGGAGCTTTTCACGTTTTTGAGCAATTTGAGACATAACATGGTCTATTCGCCTCTTTACCTTACGAAACGTGGCACGAAGGCTCAACTAGCAAGTTAGACTTTTAAGAGCACTAAATAGAGTACAACGGTCCACATTGATGCTTTGGAATTGCTCAACTCTCTCCATAGACGAGCTTTTCCTTGTTTTTTAGCAATTTGAGACATAACTTGGTCTATTCGCCTCTTTACCTTACGAAACGTGGCACGAAGGCTCAACTAGCAAGTTAGACTTCTAAGAACACTAAATAGAGTAGAACGGTCCACATTGATGCTTTGGAATTGCTCAACTCTCTCCATAGAGGAGCTTCTCACGTTTTTGTGCAATTTGAGACATAACTTGGTCTATTCACGTCTTTACCTTACGAAACGTGGCACGAAGGCTCAACTAGCAAGTTAGACTTTTAAGAGCACTAAATAGAGTACAACGGTCGACATTGACGCTTCGGCATTGCTCAACTCTCTCCATAGAGGAGCTTTTCACGTTTTTGAGCAATTTGAGACATAACTTGGTCAATTCTCCTCTTTACGTTACGAAACGTGGCACGAAGGCTCAACTAGCAAGTTAGACTTTTAAGAGCACTAAATAGAGTACAACGGTCCACATTGATGCTTTGGAATTGCTCAACTCTCTCCATAGAGGAGCTTTTCACGTTTTTGTGCAATTTGCAGACATAAATTGGTCTATTCGCGTCTTTACCTTACGAAACGTGGCACGAAGGCTCAACTAGCAAGTTAGACTTTCTAAGAAGCACTAAATAGAGTAGAACGGTCCACATTGATGCTTTGGAATTGCTCAACTCTCTCCATAGAGGAGCTTTTCACGTTTTTGAGCAATTTGAGACATAACATTGGTCTATTCGCCTCTTTACCTTACGAAACGTGGCACGAAGGCTCAACTAGCAAGTTAGACTTTTAAGAGCACTAAATAGAGTACAACGGTCCACATTGATGCTTTGGAATTGCTCAACTCTCTCCATAGAGGAGCTTTTCACGTTTTTGTGCAATTTGAGACATAACATGGTCTATTCGCCTCTTTACCTTACGAAACGTGGCACGAAGGCTCAACTAGCAAGTTAGACTTTTAAGAGCACTAAATAGAGTACAACGGTCCACATTGATGCTTTGGAATTGCTCAACTCTCTCCATAGACGAGCTTTTCTTGTTTTTTAGCCATTTGAGACATAACTTGGTCTATTCGCGTCTTTACCTTCACGAAACGTGGCACGAAGGCTCAACTAGCAAGTTAGACTTGTAAGAACACTAAATAGAGTAGAACGGTCCACATTGATGCTTTGGAATTGCTCAACTCTCTCCTATAGAGGAGCTTTTCACGTTTTTGAGCAATTTGAGACATAACATGGTCTATTCGCCTCTTTACCTTACGAAACGTGGCACGAAGGCTCAACTAGCAAGTTAGACTTTTAAGAGCACTAAATAGAGTACAACGGTCCACATTGATGCTTTGGAATTGCTCAACTCTCTCCATAGACGAGCTTTTCCTTGTTTTTTAGCCATTTGAGACATAACTTGGTCTATTCGCCTCTTTACCTTACGAAACGTGGCACGAAGGCTCAACTAGCAAGTTAGACTTCTAAGAACACTAAATAGAGTAGAACGGTCCACATTGATGCTTTGGAATTGCTCAACTCTCTCCATAGAGGAGCTTCTCACGTTTTTGTAGCAATTTGAGACATAACTTGGTCTATTCGCGTCTTTACCTTACGAAACTTGGCACGAAGGCTCAACTAGCAAGTTAGACTTTTAAGAGCACTAAATAGAGTACAACGGTCCACATTGATGCTTTGGAATTGCTCAACTCTCTCCATAGAGGAGCTTTTCACGTTTTTTGAGCAATTTGAGACATAACTTGGTCTATTCGCCTCTTTACCTTACGAAACGTGGCACGAAGGCTCAACTAGCAAGTTAGACTTTAAGAGCACTAAATAGAGTACAACGGTCCACATTGATGCTTTGGAATTGCTCAACTCTCTCCATAGAGGAGCTTTTCACGTTTTTGTGCAATTTGAGACATAACTTGGTCTATTCGCCGTCTTTACCTTACGAAACGTGGCACGAAGGCTCAACTAGCAAGTTAGACTTTCTAAGAGCACTAAATAGAGTAGAACGGTCCACATTGATGCTTTGGAATTGCTCAACTCTCTCCATAGAGGAGCTTTTACGTTTTTGAGCAATTTGAGACATAACATGGTCTATTCGCCTCTTTACCTTACGAAACGTGGCACGAAGGCTCAACTAGCAAGTTAGACTTTTAAGAGCACTAAATAGAGTACAACGGTCCACATTGATGCTTTGGAATTGCTCAACTCTCTCCATAGACGAGCTTTTCCTTGTTTTTTAGCCATTTGAGACATAACTTGGTCTATTCGCGTCTTTACCTTACGAAACGTGGCACGAAGGCTCAACTAGCAAGTTAGACTTCTAAGAAGCACTAAATAGAGTAGAACGGTCCACATTGATGCTTTGGAATTGCTCAACTCTCTCCATAGAGGAGCTTCTCACGTTTTTGTGCAATTTGAGACATAACATGGTCTATTCGCCTCTTTACCTTACGAAACGTGGCACGAAGGCTCAACTAGCAAGTTAGACTTTTAAGAGCACTAAATAGAGTACAACGGTCCACATTGATGCTATGAATTGCTCAACTCTCTCCATAGACGAGCTTTTCCTGTTTTTGTAGCCATTTGAGACATAACTTGGTCTATTCGCGTCTTTACCTTACGAAACGTGGCACGAAGGCTCAACTAGCAAGTTAGACTTCTAAGAAGCACTAAATAGAGTAGAACGGTCCACATTGATGCTTTGGAATTGCTCAACTCTCTCCATAGAGGAGCTTTTCACGTTTTTGTAGCAATTTGAGACATAACATTGGTCTATTCGCCTCTTTACCTTACGAAACGTGGCACGAAGGCTCAACTAGCAAGTTAGACTTTTAAGAGCACTAAATAGAGTACAACGGTCCACATTGATGCTTTGGAATTGCTCAACTCTCTCCATAGAGGAGCTTTTCACTGTTTTTGAGCCATTTGAGACATAACTTGGTCTATTCGCCTCTTTACCTTACGAAACGTGGCACGAAGGCTCAACTAGCAAGTTAGACTTTCTAAGAGCACTAAATAGAGTACAACGGTCCACATTGATGCTTTGGAATTGCTCAACTCTCTCCATAGAGGAGCTTTCTCACGTTTTTGTGCAATTTGAGACATAACTTGGTCTATTCGCGTCTTTACCTTACGAAACGTGGCACGAAGGCTCAACTAGCAAGTTAGACTTTTAAGAGCACTAAATAGAGTACAACGGTCCACATTGACTGCTTCGGAATTGCTCAACTCTCTCCATAGACGAGCTTTTCACGTTTTTGAGCAATTTGAGACATAACTTGGTCAATTCTCCTCTTTACCTTACGAAACGTGGCACGAAGGCTCAACTAGCAAGTTAGACTTTTAAGAGCACTAAATAGAGTAGAACGGTCCACATTGATGCTTTGGAATTGCTCAACTCTCTCCATAGAGGAGCTTTTCACGTTTTTGTAGCAATTTGAGACATAAATTGTCTATTCGCCGTCTTTACCTTACGAAACAGTGGCACGAAGGCTCAACTAGCAAGTTAGACTTTCTAAGAACACTAAATAGAGTAGAACGGTCCACATTGATGCTTTGGAATTGCTCAACTCTCTCCATAGAGGAGCTTTTCACGTTTTTGAGCAATTTGAGACATAACTTGGTCTATTCGCCTCTTTACCTTACGAAACGTGGCACGAAGGCTCAACTAGCAAGTTAGACTTTTAAGAGCACTAAATAGAGTACAACGGTCCACATTGATGCTTTGGAATTGCTCAACTCTCTCCATAGACGAGCTTTTCTTGTTTTTGAGCCATTTGAGACATAACTTGGTCTATTCGCGTCTTTACCTTACGAAACGTGGCACGAAGGCTCAACTAGCAAGTTAGACTTCTAAGAAGACTAAATAGAGTAGAACGGTCCACATTGATGCTTTGGAATTGCTCAACTCTCTCCATAGAGGAGCTTTCTCACGTTTTTGTGCAATTTGAGACATAACTTGGTCTATTCGCGTCTTTACCTTACGAAACAGTGGCACGAAGGCTCAACTAGCAAGTTAGACTTTTAAGAGCACTAAATAGAGTACAACGGTCCACATTGATGCTTTGGAATTGCTCAACTCTCTCCATAGAGGAGCTTTTCACGTTTTTGAGCAATTTGAGACATAACTTGGTCTATTCGCCTCTTTACCTTACGAAACGTGGCACGAAGGCTCAACTAGCAAGTTAGACTTTTAAGAGCACTAAATAGAGTACAACGGTCCACATTGATGCTTTGGAATTGCTCAACTCTCTCCATAGGGGAGCTTTTTCACGTTTTTGTGCAATTTGAGACATAACTTGGTCTATTCGCCTCTTTACCTTACGAAACGTGGCACGAAGGCTCAACTAGCAAGTTAGACTTTTAAGAGCACTAAATAGAGTACAACGGTCCACATTGATGCTTTGGAATTGCTCAACTCTCTCCATAGACGAGCTTTTCTTGTTTTTGAGCCATTTGAGACATAACTTGGTCTATTCGCGTCTTTACCTCACGAAACGTGGCACGAAGGCTCAACTAGCAAGTTAGACTTTTAAGAACACTAAATAGAGTAGAACGGTCCACATTGATGCTTTGGAATTGCTCAACTCTCTCCATAGAGGAGCTTTTCACGTTTTTGAGCAATTTGAGACATAACATGGTCTATTCGCCTCTTTACCTTACGAAACGTGGCACGAAGGCTCAACTAGCAAGTTAGACTTTTAAGAGCACTAAATAGAGTACAACGGTCCACATTGATGCTTTGGAATTGCTCAACTCTCTCCATAGAGGAGCTTTTCACTGTTTTTGTAGCAATTTGAGACATAACTTGGTCTATTCGCGTCTTTACCTTACGAAACGTGGCACGAAGGCTCAACTAGCAAGTTAGACTTCTAAGAACACTAAATAGAGTAGAACGGTCCACATTGATGCTTTGGAATTGCTCAACTCTCTCCATAGAGGAGCTTTCTCACGTTTTTGTAGCAATTTGAGACATAACTTGATCTATTCGCGTCTTTACCTTACGAAATATGGCACGAAGGCTCAACTAGCAAGTTAGACTTTTAAGAGCACTAAATAGAGTACAACGGTCCACATTGATGCTTTGGAATTGCTCAACTCTCTCCATAGACGAGCTTTTCACGTTTTTGAGCAATTTGAGACATAACTTGGTCTATTCGCCGTCTTTACCTTACGAAACGTGGCACGAAGGCTCAACTAGCAAGTTAGACTTTTAAGAGCACTAAATAGAGTAGAACGGTCCACATTGATGCTTTGGAATTGCTCAACTCTCTCCATAGAGGAGCTTTTCACGTTTTTGTAGCAATTTGAGACATAACTTGGTCTATTCGCCGTCTTTACCTTACGAAACGTGGCACGAAGGCTCAACTAGCAAGTTAGACTTCTAAGAACACTAAATAGAGTAGAACGGTCCACATTGATGCTTTGGAATTGCTCAACTCTCTCCATAGAGGAGCTTTTCACGTTTTTGAGCAATTTGAGACATAACTTGGTCTATTCGCCTCTTTACCTTACGAAACGTGGCACGAAGGCTCAACTAGCAAGTTAGACTTTTAAGAGCACTAAATAGAGTACAACGGTCCACATTGATGCTTTGGAATTGCTCAACTCTCTCCATAGAGGAGCTTTTCACTGTTTTTGAGCCATTTGAGACATAACTTGGTCTATTCGCGTCTTTACCTTACGAAACGTGGCACGAAGGCTCAACTAGCAAGTTAGACTTCTAAGAGCACTAAATAGAGTAGAACGGTCCACATTGATGCTTTGGAATTGCTCAACTCTCTCCATAGAGGAGCTTTCTCACGTTTTTGTGCAATTTGAGACATAACTTGGTCTATTCGCGTCTTTACCTTACGAAACGTGGCACGAAGGCTCAACTAGCAAGTTAGACTTTTAAGAGCACTAAATAGAGTACAACGGTCCACATTGATGCTTCGGAATTGCTCAACTCTCTCCATAGAGGAGCTTTTCACGTTTTTGAGCAATTTGAGACATAACTTGGTCTATTCGCCTCTTTACCTTACGAAACGTGGCACGAAGGCTCAACTAGCAAGTTAGACTTTTAAGAGCACTAAATAGAGTACAACGGTCCACATTGATGCTTTGGAATTGCTCAACTCTCTCCATAGAGGAGCTTTTCACGTTTTTGTGCAATTTGAGACATAACTTGGTCTATTCGCCTCTTTACCTTACGAAACGTGGCACGAAGGCTCAACTAGCAAGTTAGACTTTTAAGAGCACTAAATAGAGTACAACGGTCCACATTGATGCTTTGGAATTGCTCAACTCTCTCCATAGAGGAGCTTTTCCTGTTTTTGTAGCAATTGAGACATAACTTGGTCTATTCGCCGTCTTTACCTTACGAAACGTGGCACGAAGGCTCAACTAGCAAGTTAGACTTTTAAGAGCACTAAATAGAGTACAACGGTCCACATTGATGCTTTGGAATTGCTCAACTCTCTCTATAGAGGAGCTTTTCACGTTTTTGAGCAATTTGAGACATAACATGGTCTATTCGCCTCTTTACCTTACGAAACGTGGCACGAAGGCTCAACTAGCAAGTTAGACTTTTAAGAGCACTAAATAGAGTACAACGGTCCACATTGATGCTTTGGAATTGCTCAACTCTCTCCATAGACGAGCTTTTCATTGTTTTTTAGCCATTTGAGACATAACTTGGTCTATTCGCCTCTTTACCTTACGAAACGTGGCACGAAGGCTCAACTAGCAAGTTAGACTTCTAAGAACACTAAATAGAGTAGAACGGTCCACATTGATGCTTTGGAATTGCTCAACTCTCTCCATAGAGGAGCTTTCTCACGTTTTTGTAGCAATTTGAGACATAACTTGGTCTATTCGACGTCTTTACCTTACGAAACGTGGCACGAAGGCTCAACTAGCAAGTTAGACTTTTAAGAGCACTAAATAGAGTACAACGGTCCACATTGATGCTTTGGAATTGCTCAACTCTCTCCATAGAGGAGCTTTTCACGTTTTTGAGCAATTTGAGACATAACTTGGTCAATTCTCCTCTTTACCTTACGAAACGTGGCACGAAGGCTCAACTAGCAAGTTAGACTTTTAAGAGCACTAAATAGAGTAGAACGGTCCACATTGATGCTTTGGAATTGCTCAACTCTCTCCATAGAGGAGCTTTTCACGTTTTTGTGCAATTTCAAACATAAATTGATCTATTCACGTCTTTACCTTACGAAACATGGCACGAAGGCTCAACTAGCAAGTTAGAGTTCTAAGAACACTAAATAGAGTAGAACGGTCCACATTGATGCTTTGGAATTGCTCAACTCTCTCCATAGAGGAGCTTTTCACGTTTTTGAGCAATTTGAGACATAACTTGGTCTATTCGCCTCTTTACCTTACGAAACGTGGCACGAAGGCTCAACTAGCAAGTTAGACTTTTAAGAGCACTAAATAGAGTACAACGGTCCACATTGATGCTTTGGAATTGCTCAACTCTCTCCATAGACGAGCTTTTCTTGTTTTTGAGCCATTTGAGACATAACTTGGTCTATTCGCGTCTTTACCTTACGAAACGTGGCACGAAGGCTCAACTAGCAAGTTAGACTTCTAAGAACACTAAATAGAGTAGAACGGTCCACATTGATGCTTTGGAATGGCTCAACTCTCTCCATAGAGGAGCTTTTCACGTTTTTGAGCAATTTGAGACATAACATTGGTCTATTCGCCTCTTTACCTTACGAAACGTGGCACGAAGGCTCAACTAGCAAGTTAGACTTTCTAAGAAGCACTAAATAGAGTACAACGGTCCACATTGATGCTTTGGAATTGCTCAACTCTCTCCATAGACGAGCTTTTCACTTGTTTTTGAGCCATTTGAGACATAACTTGGTCTATTCGCGTCTTTACCTTACGAAACGTGGCACGAAGGCTCAACTAGCAAGTTAGACTTCTAAGAAGCACTAAATAGAGTAGAACGGTCCACATTGATGCTTTGGAATTGCTCAACTCTCTCCATAGAGGAGCTTTCTCACGTTTTTGTGCAATTTGAGACATAACATTGGTCTATTCGCCTCTTTACCTTACGAAACGTGGCACGAAGGCTCAACTAGCAAGTTAGACTTTTAAGAGCACTAAATAGAGTACAACGGTCCACATTGATGCTATGGAATTGCTCAACTCTCTCCATAGACGGAGCTTTTCACTGTTTTTTAGCAATTTGAGACATAACTTGGTCTATTCGCGTCTTTACCTTACGAAACGTGGCACGAAGGCTCAACTAGCAAGTTAGACTTCTAAGAACACTAAATAGAGTAGAACGGTCCACATTGATGCTTTGGAATTGCTCAACTCTCTCCATAGAGGAGCTTTTCACGTTTTTGAGCAATTTGAGACATAACATGGTCTATTCGCCTCTTTACCTTACGAAACGTGGCACGAAGGCTCAACTAGCAAGTTAGACTTTTAAGAGCACTAAATAGAGTACAACGGTCCACATTGATGCTTTGGAATTGCTCAACTCTCTCCATAGACGAGCTTTTCTTGTTTTTTAGCCATTTGAGACATAACTTGGTCTATTCGCGTCTTTACCTTACGAAACGTGGCACGAAGGCTCAACTAGCAAGTTAGACTTCTAAGAAGACTAAATAGAGTAGAACGGTCCACATTGATGCTTTGGAATTGCTCAACTCTCTCCATAGAGGAGCTTCTCACGTTTTTGTGCAATTTGAGACATAACATGGTCTATTCGCCTCTTTACCTTACGAAACGTGGCACGAAGGCTCAACTAGCAAGTTTAGACTTTTAAGAGCACTAAATAGAGTACAACGGTCCACATTGATGCTTATGAATTGCTCAACTCTCTCCATAGACGAGGTTTTCTTGTTTTTTAGCCATTTGAGACATAACTTGGTCTATTCGCGTCTTTCCCTTACGAAACGTGGCACGAAGGCTCAACTAGCAAGTTAGACTTCTAAGAACACTAAATAGAGTAGAACGGTCCACATTGATGCTTTGGAATTGCTCAACTCTCTCCATAGAGGAGCTTTTCACGTTTTTGAGCAATTTGAGACATAACATGGTCTATTCGCCTCTTTACCTTACGAAACGTGGCACGAAGGCTCAACTAGCAAGTTAGACTTTTAAGAGCACTAAATAGAGTACAACGGTCCACATTGATGCTTTGGAATTGCTCAACTCTCTCCATAGAGGAGCTTTTCACGTTTTTGTAGCAATTTGAGACATAACTTGGTCTATTCGCCTCTTTACCTTACGAAACGTGGCACGAAGGCTCAACTAGCAAGTTAGACTTCTAAGAACACTAAATAGAGTAGAACGGTCCACATTGATGCTTTGGAATTGCTCAACTCTCTCCATAGAGGAGCTTTTCACGTTTTTGTGCAATTTGAGACATAACTTGGTCTATTCGCCTCTTTACCTTACGAAACGTGGCACGAAGGCTCAACTAGCAAGTTAGACTTTTAAGAGCACTAAATAGAGTACAACGGTCCACATTGATGCTTTGGAATTGCTCAACTCTCTCCATAGAGGAGCTTCTCACGTTTTTGTGCAATTTGAGACATAACTTGGTCTATTCGCGTCTTTACCTTACGAAACATGGCACGAAGGCTCAACTAGCAAGTTAGACTTTTAAGAGCACTAAATAGAGTACAACGGTCCACATTGATGCTTTGGAATTGCTCAACTCTCTCCATAGAGGAGCTTTCTCACGTTTTTTGTAGCAATTTGAGACATAACTTGGTCTATTCGCCTCTTTACCTTACGAAACGTGGCACGAAGGCTCAACTAGCAAGTTAGACTTTTAAGAGCACTAAATAGAGTACAACGGTCCACATTGATGATTTGGAATTGCTCAACTCTCTCCATAGAGGAGCTTTTCACGTTTTTGAGCAATTTGAGACGTAACTTGGTCTATTCGCCTCTTTACCGTTACGAAACGTGGCACGAAGGCTCAACTAGCAAGTTAGACTTTTAAGAGCACGTAAATAGAGTACAACAGGTCCACATTGATGCTTTGGAATTGCTCAACTCTCTCCATAGAGGAGCTTTTCACGTTTTTGTAGCAATTTCGAGACATAACTTGGTCTATTCGCGTCTTTACCTTACGAAACGTGGCACGAAGGCTCAACTAGCAAGTTAGACTTCTAAGAACACTAAATAGAGTAGAACGGTCCACATTGATGCTTTGGAATTGCTCAACTCTCTCCATAGAGGAGCTTTTCACGTTTTTGTAGCAATTTGAGACATAACATGGTCTATTCGCCGTCTTTACCTTACGAAACGTGGCACGAAGGCTCAACTAGCAAGTTAGACTTTTAAGAGCACTAAATAGAGTACAACGGTCCACATTGATGCTTTGGAATTGCTCAACTCTCTCCATAGACGAGCTTTTCCTTGTTTTTGAGCCAATTTGAGACATAACTTGGTCTATTCGCCTCTTTACCTTACGAAACGTGGCACGAAGGCTGAACTAGCAAGTTAGACTTCTAAGAACACTAAATAGAGTAGAACGGTCCACATTGATGCTTTGGAATTGCTCAACTCTCTCCATAGAGGAGCTTTTCACGTTTTTGAGCAATTTGAGACATAACATGGTCTATTCGCCTCTTTACCTTACGAAACGTGGCACGAAGGCTCAACTAGCAAGTTAGACTTATAAGAACACTAAATAGAGTAGAACGGTCCACATTGATGCTTTGGAATTGCTCAACTCTCTCCATAGAGGAGCTTTTCACGGTTTTTGATGCAATTTGAGACATAACTTGGTCTATTCGCCTCTTTACCTTACGAAACGTGGCACGAAGGCTCAACTAGCAAGTTAGACTTCTAAGAGCACTAAATAGAGTACAACGGTCCACATTGATGCTTTGGAATTGCTCAACTCTCTCCATAGAGGAGCTTTTCACGTTTTTGTAGCAATTTGAGACATAACCTTGGTCTATTCGCGTCTTTACCTTACGAAACGTGGCACGAAGGCTCAACTAGCAAGTTAGACTTTCTAAGAGCACTAAATAGAGTACAACGGTCCACATTGATGCTTTGGAATTGCTCAACTCTCTCCATAGAGGAGCTTTCACGTTTTTGTGCAATTTAGACATAACTTGGTCTATTCGCCGTCTTTACCTTACGAAACGTGGCACGAAGGCTCAACTAGCAAGTTAGACTTTAAGAGCACTAAATAGAGTACAACGGTCCACATTGATGCTTGGAATTGCTCAACTCTCTCCATAGAGGAGCTTTTCACGTTTTTTGAGCAATTTGAGACATAACTTGGTCTATTCGCCTCTTTACCTTACGAAACGTGGCACGAAGGCTCAACTAGCAAGTTAGACTTTCTAAGAACACTAAATAGAGTACAACGGTCCACATTGATGCTTTGGAATTGCTCAACTCTCTCAATAGAGGAGCTTTTCACGTTTTTGTAGCAATTTGAGACATAACTTGGTCTATTCGCCGTCTTTACCTTACGAAACGTGGCACGAAGGCTCAACTAGCAAGTTAGACTTTTAAGAGCACTAAATAGAGTACAACGGTCCACATTGATGCTTTGGAATTGCTCAACTCTCTCCATAGAGGAGCTTTTCTCGTTTTTTAGCAATTTGAGACATAACTTGGTCTATTCGCGTCTTTACCTTACGAAACGTGGCACGAAGGCTCAACTAGCAAGTTAGACTTTTAAGAAGCACTAAATAGAGTACAACGGTCCACATTGATGCTTTGGAATTGCTCAACTCTCTCCATAGAGGAGCTTTTCACGTTTTTGTAGCAATTTGAGACATAACATTGGTCTATTCGCGTCTTTACCTTACGAAACGTGGCACGAAGGCTCAACTAGCAAGTTAGACTTTAAGAGCACTAAATAGAGTACAACGGTCCACATTGATGCTTTGGAATTGCTCAACTCTCTCCATAGAGGAGCTTTTCACGTTTTGTAGCAATTTGAGACATAACTTGGTCTATTCGCCTCTTTACCTTACGAAACGTGGCACGAAGGCTCAACTAGCAAGTTAGACTTTTAAGAGCACTAAATAGAGTACAACGGTCCACATTGATGCTTTGGAATTGCTCAACTCTCTCCATAGAGGAGCTTTTCACGTTTTTGTAGCAATTTGAGACATAACTTGGTCTATTCGCGTCTTTACCTTACGAAACGTGGCACGAAGGCTCAACTAGCAAGTTAGACTTCTAAGAGCACTAAATAGAGTACAACCGGTCCACATTGATGCTTTGGAATTGCTCAACTCTCTCCATAGAGGAGCTTTTCACGTTTTTGTAGCAATTTGAGACATAACATTGGTCTATTCGCTCTTTACCTTACGAAACGTGGCACGAAGGCTCAACTAGCAAGTTAGACTTTTAAGAGCACTAAATAGAGTACAACGGTCCACATTGATGCTTTGGAATTGCTCAACTCTCTCCATAGAGGAGCTTTTCACGTTTTTTGAGCCATTTGAGACATAACATGGTCTATTCGCCTCTTTACCTTACGAAACGTGGCACGAAGGCTCAACTAGCAAGTTAGACTTTCTAAGAGCACTAAATAGAGTACAACGGTCCACATTGATGCTTTGGAATTGCTCAACTCTCTCCATAGAGGAGCTTCTCACGTTTTTGTAGCAATTTGAGACATAACTTGGTCTATTCGCCTCTTTACCTTACGAAACGTGGCACGAAGGCTCAACTAGCAAGTTAGACTTTTAAGAGCACTAAATAGAGTACAACGGTCCACATTGATGCTTTGGAATTGCTCAACTCTCTCCATAGAGGAGCTTTTCACGTTTTTGTAGCAATTTGAGACATAACATGGTCTATTCGCCGTCTTTACCTTACGAAACGTGGCACGAAGGCTCAACTAGCAAGTTAGACTTCTAAGAGCACTAAATAGAGTACGAACGGTCCACATTGATGCTTTGGAATTGCTCAACTCTCTCCATAGAGGAGCTTTTCACGTTTTTGTAGCAATTTGAGACATAACTTGGTCTATTCGCGTCTTTACCTTACGAAACGTGGCACGAAGGCTCAACTAGCAAGTTAGACTTCTAAGAGCACTAAATAGAGTACAACGGTCCACATTGATGCTTTGGAATTGCTCAACTCTCTCCATAGAGGAGCTTTTCACGTTTTTGAGCAATTTGAGACATAACATTGGTCTATTCGCCTCTTTACCTTACGAAACGTGGCACGAAGGCTCAACTAGCAAGTTAGACTTTTAAGAGCACTAAATAGAGTACAACGGTCCACATTGATGCTTTGGAATTGCTCAACTCTCTCCATAGAGGAGCTTTTCACGTTTTTTGATGCAATTTGAGACATAACTTGGTCTATTCGCGTCTTTACCTTACGAAACATGGCACGAAGGCTCAACTAGCAAGTTAGACTTCTAAGAACACAAAATAGAGTACAACGGTCCACATTGATGCTTTGAAATTGTTCAACTCTCTCCATAGAGGAGCTTTTCACGTTTTTGTGCAATTTGAGACATAACTTGGTCTATTCGCGTCTTTACCTTACGAAACGTGGCACGAAGGCTCAACTAGCAAGTTAGACTTTTAAGAGCACTAAATAGAGTACAACGGTCCACATTGATGCTTTGGAATTGCTCAACTCTCTCCATAGAGGAGCTTTTCACGTTTTTGAGCAATTTGAGACATAACATGGTCTATTCGCGTCTTTACCTTACGAAACGTGGCACGAAGGCTTCAACTAGCAAGTTAGACTTTCTAAGAGCACTAAATAGAGTACAACGGTCCACATTGATGCTTTGGAATTGCTCAACTCTCTCCATAGAGGAGCTTTCTCACGTTTTTGTGCAATTTGAGACATAACTTGGTCTATTCGCGTCTTTACCTTACGAAACGTGGCACGAAGGCTCAACTAGCAAGTTAGACTTTTAAGAGCACTAAATAGAGTACAACGGTCCACATTGATGCTTTGGAATTGCTCAACTCTCTCCATAGAGGAGCTTTTCACGTTTTTGTAGCAATTTGAGACATAACTTGGTCTATTCGCCGTCTTTACCTTACGAAACGTGGCACGAAGGCTCAACTAGCAAGTTAGACTTTTAAGAGCACTAAATAGAGTACAACGGTCCACATTGATGCTTTGGAATTGCTCAACTCTCTCCATAGAGGAGCTTTTCACGTTTTTGAGCAATTTGAGACATAACTTGGTCTATTCGCGTCTTTACCTTACGAAACGTGGCACGAAGGCTCAACTAGCAAGTTAGACTTCTAAGAAGCACTAAATAGAGTACAACGGTCCACATTGATGCTTTGAATGCTCAACTCTCTCCATAGAGGAGCTTTTCACGTTTTTTGAGCAATTTGAGACATAACATGGTCTATTCGCGTCTTTACCTTACGAAACGTGGCACGAAGGCTCAACTAGCAAGTTAGACTTCTAAGAGCACTAAATAGAGTACAACGGTCCACATTGATGCTTTGGAATTGCTCAACTCTCTCCATAGAGGAGCTTTCTATGTTTTTAGCAATTTGAGACATAACTTGGTCTATTCGCCTCTTTACCTTACGAAACGTGGCACGAAGGCTCAACTAGCAAGTTAGACTTCTAAGAACACTAAATAGAGTACAACGGTCCACATTGATGCTATTGAATTGCTCAACTCTCTCCATAGAGGAGCTTTTCACGTTTTTGAGCAATTTGAGACATAACCTTGGTCTATTCGCGTCTTTACCTTACGAAACGTGGCACGAAGGCTCAACTAGCAAGTTTAGACTTTTAAGAGCACTAAATAGAGTACAACGGTCACATTGATGCTTTGGAATTGCTCAACTCTCTCCATAGAGGAGCTTTTCCTGTTTTTGAGCAATTTGAGACATAACATTGGTCTATTCGCCTCTTTACCTTACGAAACGTGGCACGAAGGCTCAACTAGCAAGTTAGACTTTCTAAGAACACTAAATAGAGTACGAACGGTCCACATTGATGCTTTGGAATTGCTCAACTCTCTCCATAGAGGAGCTTTCTCACGTTTTTGTAGCAATTTGAGACATAACTTGGTCTATTCGCGTCTTTACCTTACGAAACTTGGCACGAAGGCTCAACTAGCAAGTTAGACTTCTAAGAAGCACTAAATAGAGTAGAACGGTCCACATTGATGCTTTGGAATTGCTCAACTCTCTCCATAGAGGAGCTTTTCACGTTTTTGAGCAATTTGAGACATAACTTGGGTCTATTCGCCTCTTTACCTTACGAAACGTGGCACGAAGGCTCAACTAGCAAGGTTAGACTTTTAAGAGCACTAAATAGAGTACAAACGGTCCACATTGATGCTTCTGGAAATTGCTCAACTCTTCCATAGACGAGCTTTTCTACGTTTTTTAGCCATTTGAGACTATAACTTGGTCCATTTCGCGCTCTTTCCCTTACGAAACGTGGCATCGAAGGCTTCAGCTTAGCAGGTTAGACTTTCTAAGAAGCACTAAATAGAGTAGGAACGGTCCACATTGATGCTTTGGAATGCACAACTCTCTCCGATAGAGGAGCTTTTCACGGTTTTTGCGCAATTGGAGACATAACATTGGTCTATTCGCCGTCTTTTACCTTACGAAACGTGCGCACGAAGGCCTCCAACTAGCAAGCTTAGACTTTCTAAGAGCACTTAAATAGAGTACGAACGGTCACACATTGATGCTTTTGGAATTTGCTCAACCTCTCTCCATAGCGGAGCTTTTTCTTCGTTTTTGTAGCAATTTGAGACATAACTTGGTCTCTTCGCGGCCTCTTTACCTTACGAAACGTGGCACGAAGGCTCAACTAGCAAGTTAGACTTCTAAGAACACTAAATAGAGTAGAACGGTCCACATTGATGCTTTGGAATTGCTCAAACTCTCTCCATAGAGGAGCTTCTCACGTTTTTGTGCAATTTGAGACATAACATGGTCTATTCGCCTCTTTACCTTACGAAACGTGGCACGAAGGATCAACTAAGCAAGTATAGACTTTTAAGAGCACTAAATAGAGTACAACGGTCCCCATTGATGCTATGTGAATTGCCTAAACTCTCTCCATATGACGAGCTTTTTCCTGTTTTTGAGCAATTTGAGACATAACTTGGTCTATTCGCCGTCTTTTACCTTACGACACGTGGCTCCGCAAGTGCTCAACTAGCAAAGTTACGACTTTCTAAGAACACTAAATAGAGTATCGACACGGTCCACATTGATGCTTTTGGAATGGCATCAACTCTCTCACTAGAGGAGCTTTTTTCTCACGTTTTTTGTAGCAACATGTCGAGACATAACCGGGTCTATTCGGAGTCTTTACATTACGAAACGTGGCACGAAGGCTCAACTAGCAAGTTAGACTTCTTAAGAACACTAAATAGAGTAGAACGCGTCCACATTGATGCTTTGGAATTGCTCAACTCTCTCCATAGAGGAGCTTTTCACGGTTTTGAGCAATTGAGACATAACATTGGTCTATTCGCCTCTTTACCTTACGAAACGTGGCACGAAGGCTCAACTAGCAAGTAGACTTTAAGAGCACTAAATAGAGTACAACGGTCACATTGATGCTTTGGAATTGCTCAACTCTCTCCATAGAGGGAGCTTTTTCACGTTTTTGAGCAATTTGAGACATAACTTGGTCTATTCGCCTCTTTACCTTACGAAACGTGCCACGAAGGCTCAACTAGCAAGTTAGACTTCTAGAGCACTAAATAGAGTACAACGGTCCACATTGATGCTTTGAATTGCTCAACTCTCTCCATAGCGGAGCTTCTCACGTTTTGTGCAATTTGAGACATAACTTGGTCTATTCGCGTCTTACCTTACGAAACATGGCACGAAGGCTCAACTAGCAAGTTAGACTTTTAAGAGCACTAAATAGAGTAGCAACGGTGCCACATTTGATGCTTTGGATTGCTCAACTCTCTCCATAGAGGAGGCTTTCTCACGTTTTTGAGCAATTTGAGACTATAACATTGGCCTATTCGCCTCTTTACCTTACGAAACGTGGCACGAAGGCTCAATAGCAAGTTAGACTTTTCAAGAGCACTAAATAGAGGTACAACGGTCCACATTGATGCTTTCGGAATGCCTCAACTCTCTCCATAGAGGAGCTTTTTCACGTTTTTGTAGCAATTTGAGACATAACTTGGTCTATTCGCGTACTTTACCTTACGAAACGTGGCACGAAGGCTCAACTAGCAAGTTAGACTTCTAAGAACTTAAATAGAGTAGAAACGGTCCACATTGATGCTTTGGAATTGCTCAACTCTCTCCATAGAGGAGCTTTTCACGTTTTTGTGCAATTTGAGACTATAACTTGGTCCTATTCGCGCCTCCCTTTACCTTACGAAACGTGGCACGAAGGCTCAACTAGCAAGTTAGACTTTTAAGAGCACTAAATAGAGTAACACGGTCCACATTGATGCTTTGGAATTGCTCAACTCTCTCCATAGAGGAGCTTTTCACGTTTTTTGTAGCAATTGAGACATAACTTGGTCTATTCGCCGTCTTTACCGTTACGAAACGTGGCACGAAGGCTCAACTAGCAAGTTAGACTTCTAAGACACTAAATAGAGTAGAACGGTCCACATTGATGCTTTGGAATTGCTCAACTCTCTCATAGAGGAGCTTTCTCACGTTTTTGTGCAATTTGAGACATAACTTGGTCCTATTCGCGTCTTTTACCTTACGAAACGTGGCACGAAGGCTCAAACTAGCAAGTTAGACTTTTAAGAGCACTAATAGAGTACAACGGTCCACATTGATGCTTTGGAATTGCTCAACTCTCTCCATAGAGGAGCTTTTCACGTTTTTGAGCAATTTGAGACATAACATTGGTCTATTCGCCTCTTTACCCTTACGAAACGTGGCACGAAGGCTCAACTAGCAATGTTAGACTTTTAAGAGCACTAAATAGAGTACAACGGTCCACATTGATGCTTTGGAATTGCTCAACTCTCTCCATAGAGGAGCTTTTCACGTTTTGTAGCAATTTGAGACATAACTTGGTCTATTCGCCTCTTTACCTTACGAAACGTGGCACGAAGGCTCAACTAGCAAGTTAGACTTCTAAGAACACTAAATAGAGTAGAACGGTCCACATTGATGCTTTGGAATTGCTCAACTCTCTCCATAGAGGAGCTTTTCACGTTTTTGAGCAATTTGAGACATAACTTGGTCCTATTCGCTCTTTACCTTACGAAACATGGCACGAAGGCTCAACTAGCAAGTTAGACTTTTAAGAGCACTAAATAGAGTAGCACGGTCCACATTGATGCTTTGGAATTGCTCAACTCTCTCCATAGAGGAGCTTTTCACGTTTTTGTAGCAATTTGAGACATAACTTGGTCTATTCGCCTCTTTACCTTACGAAACGTGGCACGAAGGCTCAACTAGCAAGTTAGACTCCTCAAGGACACTTAAATAGAGTACAACGGTCCACATGATGCTTTCGGAATTGCTCAACTCTCTCCATAGAGGAGCTTTTCACGTTTTTGAGCAATTTGAGACATAACTTGGTCTATTCGCGTCTTTACCTTACGAAACGTGGCACGAAGGCTCAATAGCAAGTTAGACTTCTAAGAGCACTAATAGAGTAGAACGGTCCACATTGATGCTTTGGAATTGCTCAACTCTCTCCATAGAGGGCTTTTCACGTTTTTGAGCAATTTGAGACTATAACTTGAGCCTATTCGCCTCTTTACCTTACGAAACGTGGCACGAAGGCTCAACTAGCAAGTTAGACTTCTAAGAGCACTAAATAGAGTAGAAACGGTCCACATTGATGCTTTGAATTGCTCAACTCTCTCCGATAGAGGAGCTTTTCACGTTTTTTGTGCAATTTGAGACATAACTTGGTCTATTCGCGTCTTTACCTTACGAAACGTGGCACGAAGGCTCAACTAGCAAGTTAGACTTTAAGAAGCACTAAATAGAGTACAACGGTCCACATTGATGCTTTGGAATTGCTCAACTCTCTCCATAGAGGAGCTTTTCCGTTCTTGTGCAATTTGAGACATAACTTGGTCTATTCGCGCTCTTTACCTACGAAACGTGGCACGAAGGCTCAACTAGCAAGTTAGACTTTTAAGAGCACTAAATAGAGTACAACGGTCCACATTGATGCTTTGGAATTGCTCAACTCTCTCCATGAGGAGCTTTTCACGTTTTGTAGCAATTTGAGACTAACATTGGTCTATTCGCCGTCTTTACCTTACGAACGTGGCACGAAGGCTCAACTAGCAAGTTAGACTTTAAGAGCACTAAATAGAGTAGCAACGGTCCACATTGATGCTTGGAATTGCTCAACTCTCTCCATAGACGAGGCTTTTCACGTTTTTTTAGCCATTTGAGACATAACTTGGTCTATTCGCCTCTTTACCTTACGAAACGTGGCCGAAGGCTCAACTAGCAAGTTAGACTTCTAAGAGCACTAAATAGAGTACAACGGTCCACATTGATGCTTTGGCATTGCTCAACTCTCTCCATAGAGGAGCTTCTCACGTTTTTGTAGCAATTTGAGACATAACTTGGTCTATTCGCGTCTTTACCTTACGAAACGTGGCACGAAGGCTCAACTAGCAAGTTAGACTTTTAAGAGCACTAAATAGAGTACAACGGTCCACATTGATGCTTTGGAATTGCTCAACTCTCTCCATAGAGGAGCTTTTCACGTTTTGAGCAATTTGAGACATAACATGGTCTATTCGCCTCTTTACCTTACGAAACGTGGCACGAAGGCTCAACTAGCAAGTTAGACTTTTAAGAGCACTAAATAGAGTACAACGGTCCCACATTGAGCTTTGGAATTGCTCAACTCTCTCCATAGACGAGCTTTTCTGGTTTTTTAGCCATTTGAGACATAACTTGGTCTATTCGCCTCTTTACCTTACGAAACGTGGCACGAAGGCTCAACTAGCAAGTTAGACTTTTAAGAGCACTTAAATAGAGTACAACGGTCCACATTGATGCTTTGGAATTGCTCAACTCTCTCGCATAGAGGAGCTTTTCACGTTTTTGAGCAATTTGAGACATAACTTGGTCTATTCGCCGTCTTACCTTACGAAACGTGGCACGAAGGCTCAACTAGCAAGTTAGACTTTTAAGAGCACTAAATAGAGTACAACGGTCCACATTGATGCTTGGAATTGCTCAACTCTCTCCATAGAGGAGCTTTTCACGTTTTTGTGCAATTTGAGACATAACTTGGTCTATTCGCCTTCTTTACCTTACGAAACGTGGCACGAAGGCTCAACTAGCAAGTTAGACTTTTAAGAGCACTAATAGAGTACAACGGTCCACATTGATGACTTTGGAATTGCTCAACTCTCTCCATAGAGGAGCTTTTCACTGTTTTTGTAGCAATTTGAGACATAACTTGGTCTATTCGCCTCTTTACGTTACGAAACGTGGCAGCGAAGGCTCAACTAGCAAGGTTAGACTTCTAAGAACACTAAATAGAGTAGAACGGTCCACATTGATGCTTTGGAATTGCTCAACTCTCTCCATAGAGGAGCTTTTCACGTTTTTTGTGCAATTTGAGACATAACATGGTCCTATTCGCCTCTTTACCTACGAAACGTGGCACGAAGGCCTCAACTAGCAAGTTAGACTTTAAGAGCACTAAATAGAGTACAACGGTCCACATTGATGCTTTGGAATTGCTCAACTCTCTCCATAGAGGAGCTTTTCACGTTTTTGTGCAATTTGAGACATAACTTGGTCTATTCGCGTCTTTACCTTACGAAACGTGGCACGAAGGCTCAACTAGCAAGTTAGACTTTAAGAGCACTAAATAGAGTACAACGGTCCACATTGATGCTTTGGAATTGCTCAACTCTCTCCATAGAGGAGCTTTTCACGTTTTTGTGCAATTTGAGACATAACTTGGTCTATTCGCTCTTTACCTTACGAAACGTGGCACGAAGGCTCAACTAGCAAGTTAGACTTTAAGAACTAAATAGAGTACAACGGTCCACATTGATGCTTTGGAATTGCTCAACTCTCTCCATAGAGGAGCTTTTCACGTTTTTGTGCAATTTGAGACATAACTTGGTCTATTCGCGTCTTTACCTTACGAAACGTGGCACGAAGGCTCAACTAGCAAGTTAGACTTTAAGAGCACACTAAATAGAGTACAACGGTCCACATTGATGCTTTGGAATTGCTCAACTCTCTCCATAGAGGAGCTTTTCACGTTTTTGTGCAATTTGAGACATAACTTGGTCTATTCGCGTCTTTACCTTACGAAACGTGGCACGAAGGCTCAACTAGCAAGTTAGACTTTTAAGAGCACTAAATAGAGTACAACGGTCCACATTGATGCTTTGGAATTGCTCAACTCTCTCCATAGAGGAGCTTTTCACGTTTTTGTGCAATTTGAGACATAACTTGGTCTATTCGCGTCTTTACCTTACGAAACGTGGCACGAAGGCTCAACTAGCAAGTTAGACTTAAGAGCACTAAATAGAGTACAACGGTCCACATTGATGCTTTGGAATTGCTCAACTCTCTCCATAGAGGAGCTTTTCACGTTTTTGAGCAATTTGAGACATAACTTGGTCTATTCGCCTCTTTACCTTACGAAACGTGGCACGAAGGCTCAACTAGCAAGTTAGACTTTAAGAGCACTAAATAGAGTACAACGGTCCACATTGATGCTTTGGAATTGCTCAACTCTCTCCATAGAGGAGCTTTTCACGTTTTTGCAATTTGAGACATAACTTGGTCTATTCGTCTTTACCTTACGAAACGTGGCACGAAGGCTCAACTAGCAAGTTAGACTTTTAAGAACTAAATAGAGTACAACGGTCCACATTGATGCTTTGGAATTGCTCAACTCTCTCCATAGAGGAGCTTTTCACGTTTTTGCAATTTGAGACATAACTTGGTCTATTCGCGTCTTTACCTTACGAAACGTGGCACGAAGGCTCAACTAGCAAGTTAGACTTTTAAGAGCACTAAATAGAGTACAACGGTCCACATTGATGCTTTGGAATTGCTCAACTCTCTCCATAGAGGAGCTTTTCACGTTTTTTGAGCAATTTGAGACATAACTTGGTCTATTCGCGTCTTTACCTTACGAAACGTGGCACGAAGGCTCAACTAGCAAGTTAGACTTTAAGAGCACTAAATAGAGTACAACGGTCCACATTGATGCTTTGGAATTGCTCAACTCTCTCCATAGAGGAGCTTTTCACGTTTTTGTGCAATTTGAGACATAACTTGGTCTATTCGCGTCTTTACCTTACGAAACGTGGCACGAAGGCTCAACTAGCAAGTTAGACTTTAAGAGCACTAAATAGAGTACAACGGTCCACATTGATGCTTTGGAATTGCTCAACTCTCTCCATAGAGGAGCTTTTCACGTTTTTTGCAATTTGAGACATAACTTGGTCTATTCGCGTCTTTACCTTACGAAACGTGGCACGAAGGCTCAACTAGCAAGTTAGACTTTTAAGAGCACTAAATAGAGTACAACGGTCCACATTGATGCTTTGGAATTGCTCAACTCTCTCCATAGAGGAGCTTTTCACGTTTTTGTGCAATTTGAGACATAACTTGGTCTATTCGCGTCTTTACCTTACGAAACGTGGCACGAAGGCTCAACTAGCAAGTTAGACTTTTAAGAGCACTAAATAGAGTACAACGGTCCACATTGATGCTTTGGAATTGCTCAACTCTCTCCATAGAGGAGCTTTTCACACGTTTTTGAGCAATTTGAGACATAACTTGGTCTATTCGCCTCTTTACCTACGAAACGTGGCACGAAGGCTCAACTAGCAAGTTAGACTTTTAAGAGCACTAAATAGAGTACAACGGTCCACATTGATGCTTTGGAATTGCTCAACTCTCTCCATAGAGGAGCTTTTCACGTTTTTGTGCAATTTGAGACATAACTTGGTCTATTCGCGTCTTTACCTTACGAAACGTGGCACGAAGGCTCAACTAGCAAGTTAGACTTTAAGAGCACTAAATAGAGTACAACGGTCCACATTGATGCTTTGGAATTGCTCAACTCTCTCCATAGAGGAGCTTTTCACGTTTTTGTGCAATTTGAGACATAACTTGGTCTATTCGCCTTTACCTTACGAAACGTGGCACGAAGGCTCAACTAGCAAGTTAGACTTTTAAGAGCACTAAATAGAGTACAACGGTCCACATTGATGCTTTGGAATTGCTCAACTCTCTCCATAGAGGAGCTTTTCACGTTTTTGCAATTTGAGACATAACTTGGTCTATTCGCGTCTTTACCTTACGAAACGTGGCACGAAGGCTCAACTAGCAAGTTAGACTTTAAGCACTAAATAGAGTACAACGGTCCACATTGATGCTTTGGAATTGCTCAACTCTCTCCATAGAGAGCTTTTCACGTTTTTGTGCAATTTGAGACATAACTTGGTCTATTCGCGTCTTTACCTTACGAAACGTGGCACGAAGGCTCAACTAGCAAGTTAGACTTTTAAGAGCACTAATGAGTACAACGGTCCACATTGATGCTTGGAATTGCTCAACTCTCTCCATAGAGGAGCTTTTTCACGTTTTTGTGCAATTTT